>NW_027454887.1:2500-55027 GCF_040206685.1 Ascaphus truei
GAGTGAGGTCAGAGAGAGAGAGAGAGAGTGAGGTCAGAGAGAGAGAGAGAGTGAGGTCAGAGAGAGAGAGAGAGTGAGGTCAGAGAGAGAGAGTGTGAGGTCAGAGAGAGAGAGAGTGTGAGGTCAGAGAGAGAGAGAGAGAGAGAGTGAGGTCAGAGAGAGAGAGAGAGTGAGGTCAGAGAGAGAGTGAGGTCAGAGAGAGAGAGAGTGAGGTCACAGAGAGAGAGAGTGAGGTCAGAGAGAGAGAGAGTGAGGTCAGAGAGAGAGAGGTCAGAGAGAGAGAGAGAGAGGTCAGAGAGAGAGAGAGGTCAGAGAGAGAGAGGTCAGAGAGAGAGAGGTCAGAGAGAGAGGTCAGAGAGAGAGAGAGAGAGGTCAGAGAGAGAGAGAGAGGTCAGAGAGAGAGAGAGAGAGAGAGAGAGAGAGAGTGAGGTCAGAGAGAGAGATAGTGAGGTCAGAGAGAGAGAGGTCAGAGAGAGAGAGAGACTGAGGGTCAGAGAGAGAGAGTGAGGTCAGAGAGAGAGAGTGAGGTCAGAGAGAGAGAGTGAGGTCAGAGAGAGAGAGTGAGGTCAGAGAGCGAGGTCAGAGAGAGAGAGAGTGAGGTCAGAGAGAGAGAGAGAGAGAGTGAGGTCAGAGAGAGAGAGAGTGAGGTCAGAGAGAGAGAGAGAGAGTGAGGTCAGAGAGAGAGAGAGAGTGAGGTCAGAGAGAGAGAGTGAGGTCAGAGAGAGAGAGTGAGGTCAGAGAGAGAGAGTGAGGTCAGAGAGAGAGAGAGAGAGAGTGAGGTCAGAGAGAGAGAGAGTGAGGTCAGAGAGAGAGAGAGAGAGTGAGGTCAGAGAGAGAGAGAGAGAGTGAGGTCAGAGAGAGAGAGAGTGAGGTCAGAGAGAGAGAGAGTGAGGTCAGAGAGAGAGAGAGTGAGGTCAGAGAGAGAGATAGAGAGAGAGAGTGAGGTCAGAGAGAGAGAGAGTGAGGTCAGAGAGAGAGAGAGAGAGAGAGAGAGTGAGGTCAGAGAGAGAGAGAGAGAGAGTGAGGTCAGAGAGAGAGAGAGAGTGAGGTCAGAGAGAGAGAGAGAGTGAGGTCAGAGAGAGAGAGAGTGAGGTCAGAGAGAGAGTGTGAGGTCAGAGAGAGAGAGAGTGTGAGGTCAGAGAGAGAGAGAGAGTGAGAGTGAGGTCAGAGAGAGAGAGAGAGAGTGAGGTCAGAGAGAGAGTGAGGTCACAGAGAGAGAGAGTGAGGTCACAGAGAGAGAGAGTGAGGTCAGAGAGAGAGGAGAGTGAGGTCAGAGAGAGAGAGTGAGGTCAGAGAGAGAGAGTGAGGTCAGAGAGAGAGAGAGAGTGAGGTCAGAGAGAGAGAGAGTGAGGTCAGAGAGAGAGAGAGAGAGTGAGGTCAGAGAGAGAGAGAGTGAGGTCAGAGAGAGAGAGAGTGAGGTCAGAGAGAGAGAGAGTGAGGTCAGAGAGAGAGAGTGAGGTCAGAGAGAGAGAGAGTGGGGTCAGAGAGAGAGAGAGAGGTCAGAGAGAGAGAGAGGTCAGAGAGAGAGAGGTCAGAGAGAGAGAGAGAGGTCAGAGAGAGAGAGAGGTCAGAGAGAGAGAGGTCAGAGAGAGAGAGGTCAGAGAGAGAGGTCAGAGAGAGAGAGAGAGGTCAGAGAGAGAGAGAGAGGTCAGAGAGAGAGAGAGAGAGAGAGAGTGAGGTCAGAGAGAGAGATAGTGAGGTCAGAGAGAGAGATAGTGAGGTCAGAGAGAGAGAGGTCAGAGAGAGAGAGAGACTGAGGTCAGAGAGAGAGAGTGAGGTCAGAGAGAGAGAGTGAGGTCAGAGAGAGAGAGTGAGGTCAGAGAGAGAGAGTGAGGTCAGAGAGAGAGAGTGAGGTCAGAGAGCGAGAGTGAGGTCAGAGAGAGAGAGAGTGAGGTCAGAGAGAGAGAGAGAGAGAGAGTGAGGTCAGAGAGAGAGAGAGTGAGGTCAGAGAGAGAGAGAGAGAGTGAGGTCAGAGAGAGAGAGAGAGAGTGAGGTCAGAGAGAGAGAGTGAGGTCAGAGAGAGAGAGTGAGGTCAGAGAGAGAGAGTGAGGTCAGAGAGAGAGAGTGAGGTCAGAGAGAGAGAGAGTGAGGTCAGAGAGAGAGAGAGTGAGGTCAGAGAGAGAGAGAGTGAGGTCAGAGAGAGAGAGTGAGGTCAGAGAGAGAGAGAGAGAGGGAGTGAGGTCAGAGAGAGAGAGAGTGAGGTCAGAGAGAGAGAGAGAGAGAGAGTGAGGTCAGAGAGAGAGAGAGAGTGAGGTCAGAGAGAGAGAGAGAGTGAGGTCAAAGAGAGAGAGAGAGTGAGGTCAGAGAGAGAGAGAGAGTGAGGTCAGAGAGAGAGGGAGTGTGAGGTCAGAGAGAGAGAGAGTGTGAGGTCAGAGAGAGAGAGAGAGAGTGAGGTCAGAGAGAGAGAGAGTGAGGTCAGAGAGAGAGTGAGGTCACAGAGAGAGAGAGTGAGGTCAGAGAGAGAGAGAGTGAGGTCAGAGAGAGAGAGTGAGGTCAGAGAGAGAGAGTGAGGTCAGAGAGAGAGAGAGAGTGAGGTCAGAGAGAGAGAGAGAGTGAGGTCAGAGAGAGAGAGAGTGAGGTCAGAGAGAGAGAGAGTGAGGTCAGAGAGAGAGAGAGTGAGGTCAGAGAGAGAGAGAGTGAGGTCAGAGAGAGAGAGAGTGAGGTCAGAGAGAGAGAGAGAGTGAGGTCAGAGAGAGAGAGAGTGAGGTCAGAGAGAGAGAGAGTGAGGTCAGAGAGAGAGAGTGAGGTCAGAGAGAGAGAGAGTGGGGTCAGAGAGAGAGAGAGAGAGAGTGAGGTCAGAGAGAGAGAGAGAGTGAGGTCAGAGAGAGAGAGAGAGAGAGACAGGTCAGAGAGAGAGAGAGTGAGGTCAGAGAGAGAGAGAGGGTGAGGTCAGAGAGAGTGTGAGGTCAGAGAGAGAGAGAGAGAGAGTGAGGTCAGAGAGAGAGTGAGGTAAGAGAGAGAGAGAGTGAGGTCACAGAGAGAGAGAGTGAGGTCAGAGAGAGAGAGAGTGAGGTCAGAGAGAGAGAGAGTGAGGTCAGAGAGAGAGAGAGGAGGTCAGAGAGAGCGAGTGAGGTCAGAGAGAGAGGGAGGTCAGAGAGAGTGTGAGGTCAGAGAGAGAGGGAGGTCAGAGAGAGAGAGAGAGAGAGAGGTCTGAGAGAGAGAGAGAGTGTTCTGAGAGAGAGAGAGAGAGTGAGGTCAGAGAGAGAGAGAGAGTGAGGTCAGAGAGAGAGAGTGCGGTCAGAGAGAGAGAGGTCAGAGAGAGAGAGTGTGTGAGAGAGAGTGAGAGTGTCTGAGAGACACCAACTGCGCACTGCAACTGTTAGGTATGTATATACACCTTTGTTTTTACTTTGGGCGCCGCGTAAAAATCCTGATCGCCTTGGGGAGCCTTGAAAAAATTCTGATTGCCTTGGGGAGCCTTGAACCGAAAAAGTTTGGGAACCACTGGGTTAATGCATGTTTACTTTTAGCCGTCTCCCAGACCGATAGAGAGTTCAGCACCGAGGGCAGCGGGTTTTTCAAATCTTTTAGTCTAGGTTTAGGATACCAAATTAGATTCTTAAGCTCTAGCGGGGCGCAAACCTCCCTCTCCAATGCCACCCAATGCCTCAGCTCCGGATCGCCATGCCACTGTGTAATTTGGCATAATTGTGCCGCTTTATAATATGCCATCAAGCTCGGTACCGCCAAACCCCCAGTTTCCTTAGGTCTTTGCATAATCGACATTTTTACCCGCGGTTTTTTATTCTTCCAAATGAACTTTGTGACTGCGTTCTGTAATTCCCTAATGTCTGATCTTACTACGGGTATCGGAAGGGTTTGGAACAGGTATAGTATCCTGGGGAGGAGGTTCATTTTCACACAAAAAATTCTGCCTATCCATGATATCCCATATGCCGACCATTCTTTGAGTTCTTTTGTGAGAGCTCTGAGAAGTCTCGGATAGTTCTCCTGATAAAGATTATGACTAGATTTGGTTAGGTAGATTCCTAAGTATTTTATAGCTTTGGTCTGCCATTTAAACTGGAAATTGATCTCGATTAGTTTCTCTGTCTCCTTTGGAATATTTAGATTCAGCGCCTCTGATTTAGCTTGGTTTATCTTAAATCCGGAGATTCTGCCAAATTTTTCCAGGAGAGAAAACAGATTAGGCAGCGAGGTAAGCGGTTTTGTCAGAGACAAGATAATGTCGTCTGCGTATAGAGCGATTTTATGCTCTTGGGAGAGGATTTGTATTCCTGAAATGTCAGGATATCGACGAATGTGCGCCGCTAACGGTTCCATGCATAAGGCAAACAACAGGGGCGAGAGTGGGCAGCCCTGTCTGGTCCCGCTTTTGATTTTAAACAACTCTGACGGGAAGCCCTGATGCATCACCCTGGCTGTCGGAGTTGTGTATAATGCTTTTATTGCCCCTAGAGTTTTGCTTCCAAACCCGAATGCCTCAAGCGTGGACTCCATGTATGGCCAGTCAATCCTGTCAAAGGCTTTTTCCGCATCTAAGCTTAATACTACCCCGCGGATCCCGTTGGCATTTATGAAGTTAATGATATCTATAACCCTACGGGTATTGTCGGCCGCTTGTCTATCTCTAATAAAGCCAACCTGATCCGGGTGGATAAGCCTTGGCATGATCGCGCTCAATCTATTGGCCAGTAATTTGGAATATATTTTAACATCCGAATTAATTAAAGATATCGGCCTGTAGCTTTGACAATTTGTAGGATCCTTGTCCTTCTTATGAATTATAGATATCGACGCCTGAAGCATCTGGTCCGAGAAGGGTTCTACCGCCAAAACTCCGTTAAATAACTTGAGCATGTGCGGTGCTAGAACCCCTATACATTTCTTGTAATATAGATTAGAAAACCCATCTGGGCCTGGGGCCTTAGAGGGTTTGAGATGTTTGATAACCGCGGTCATTTCCTCCATAGTGAAATCCGACTCAATTGCCTCGCTCTCCAGTCTGCTCAGCCCAGGTAAGGCCGCCTCCTCTAAGAAGGACTTTAGTATTTTGTTTGTTTTTGGGCTGTGTGTCACCTTCTCCCCATTATATAGCTGTTCATAATAAAGCCTAAACTCTTCCACTATACGTTTGGGGTTGGAGGTCATCTCCCCCGATTTTGTTTTTATGGTTTGGATATTATAACTTGGTTGCCTATTACGAATCCTGTTGGCGAGCATAGTGTCCGGCTTGTTGGCTTTCTCAAAAAACTTCCTCTTGGTCCAGCTTATGTCTCTCTCGGCCTGGGATGTGAGGAGGAGGTTAAGCTCTATCCTTACATCCTTCAACTCCTTGAGAATGTCCTCTCCGCCTGATCGGCTATGTAGTGCAGAGAGCTCATGTAACCTCTTATATAGTTGTGTCAATTTCGACTCCCCCTGTCTTTTACGTTTTGCTGCAAGACTAGTGTGGGATTCCACAGTGCCTGTGTTTGTGGCAAAAAATTGTCTAATCTCGTCTTTGACTATCTGTGCCAATTCAGGTATTTTAATCAGGGACTCATTTAGTTTCCAGTTTGCTCCCGGGCTAATCGGTCTAATTTGCGTGCATTTTATCTCAATTGATGCATGGTCCGACCATGAAATGTCATTGATGCGGGTGCTAGTGATTTGTGGGACCATTCTGCTCGATACAAAGAAGTGGTCCAGTCTGCTATAGCTGTCGTGGGGATGTGAAAAGTAAGTGTAAGTACGTTCACCCGGGTGTTGTTCCCGCCATATATCTACCAAACATCCCCTTCGTAGCCCCTCTAGAAGCCCTTTGTTTCCTTCTTGTCTCATTTTCTCCTGTCTCGGAGATCTATCTATTCTGGGGTCTAAGACCTTATTGAAATCTCCCGCCAATATTATATTACCGGATGCACAATTTTGTAGTTTGAGAAAGAACTCTGCGAAGAACTGAGGGTCTTTTTCACATGGGGCGTATATGCACGCCAGGGTTATTCTACATTGCTGCAGAGTGCCCACCAGGATAATATATCTACCGTCTGGGTCACGTATTATTTTTTCCATCACAAATGGAACTCTGTTGTGAAATAGAATAGCGACCCCTTTTTTCTTTTCTTTGGCTGAGGCCAGATAAAATTTCCTGAATTGTTTGTCTATAAACCCAGGGTTTTTGTTAGAACAGTAATGTGTCTCTTGTAAGAAAAGAACATCTGCGTTTCTGCGCTTGAATTCTGCGAAGGCGATTCTACGTTTTTGAGGGGAGTTGAATCCCTTAACATTCTGTGATATGAACGTCAATGCTATATTTATGTGTTTAGTGTGTCTTTGTGAGTGTAGTGCATTCTTTTCCTACCCTTGTCTTGACTGCGCAGTAGGTGTCGGTAGTGGTGTTGCAGGTCTCGTGTCGCCAAGTTGTCTCTTTTTGGGATACCTGAGGGAGGGGGAGGAAAACACATAGGGGAGTGACAGGGAACATGAAACCTTGTTAAGCCTACAAGGGAAACCATCTTGGTCTTAATTGACCTGTGGTTTATTGCCTGGGAATACCGCTTGGACTCCGGATGTTCCCATTTTTCCAACAAGGGTTGTGGGAAGCCTTCCAGACCACGGGGTCCCAGGTCTTTGATTGGGCCGCGGCTGAAGGCCACGGTCCAACCCCAGAGGCACATGCCAACAGGTGAGGGAAGGGCAAGCCCCCGCCCCCCCGCCGGCAGCACAAACATTATATTGTAATAATTGGCACATAAACAATATTCTTGTACTCAACTATGCTGCTTGTACTGACACTGAAACTTTGATTAACTCAAACCGCTAACCTGTTACTTCTTTAATTGGCTACCCTCAGCTGTATCAACAAACTAAACTTAAACTTATCCCCTCTCCCCAGCAGGGGAATGCGCGTACCCCCCTGGGGAGTCCCGCCTCACGAACCGGACCCCCCAAACACTGCTGCTGTCTCTCAAGTCCGTCGCGCACTGCGACCTGCTCTGCCGGCGCCTGCACTGACGTCAGTTCCTGGTCGCTGTGATCTCGCGAGCGTTCGCCTGCCGACGTCATCGTCTGGGGGTCGTGTGCAGCACTGCCCGTGAACAGCAGAGGAAGCAGGCGTGTCCCGCGGGCGGAGCTGACTGGATCTCCTCTGCTTCGCGCCAAAATGTCGTCCGCCATGCTGATCCTGCGCTTCTTTTCCCAAATGTCCCGCGGATCACCTCAGGGGGCCATTTTGGCGAGTGAACAAACTTTGTCATCTTCTTTTCTTTTTCTTGGTTTTTCTTTCTGCCGCCACCGATGGGAGACCGACCGGCTGCGGAACCCCAGGGGGGGGTGGAGTGAAGCCCCTCTTGTTTCAGGCAGTGTTTTGTGAGGGGAATTAAGTCAGTTTAACCTCGGGTAGAACGGAAACTTGTGGTCCTTGCGGAACTGCAGAGCCTGGTACATGGCTGTCACACCGGCCTTGAGGGTCCTGCCTTTGCGTGGCGTTGTCCGTTTGGCGGTCCCACTTTTTCCCATTCAGTCCGCCGAGGTGGGCGCCCAACCGGGGCATCTGTTGGCGGTAAGATGTTAGGGATACCCAGCTTATTCATGAATTCCGGGCCATCTGTAAGGTGTTTAAGTGTATGGGACCTGCCATTTTGCACAACAATCAGGGCGAAGGGAAAGGCCCAGCGATACCGGATATTTTTCTCTCTGAGAAGTCTGGTGACCGGTTGGAGGGCCTGGCGTCGTGCCAACGTGATCGGGGAGATATCTTGGTAGATGGCCATCTCTATGTCTTCAAATTTCACTGTTGGGGTGGTTCTGGTAATTTTACATATTTCTGCCTTTGTAGTGAAGTGGTGTAGTCGCAGAATTACATCTCTGGGAGGGTTATTAGGTAGTGGACGGGCCCTTAGTGCGCGGTGGCACCGGTCCATAACCAGCTCCGCTTCGGTTTTCCCACGCATTATGGAGGTCATCCACCGGTTCAGGATCTCCTCTGGGATCCCCCTAACTCTCAGATTATTGCGTCTATCGCGATTCTCACTGTCCTCGTGGCGTTCTTCTAGCTCTGCCACTTTTCTCTCGAGGATGGTGACCCTGGCATCTGTTGCAGTCTGGCATTGTGTGGACTCATCCATTTTCTCCTCTAGATCATGCGTTCGAGTCCCAATACTCAATAAGTCTTTCCTTAACTGATCCACTTCCCCTCGGAAAAAGATTTTAAGGTCTGCGAGGAGTTGTGCAATTTCCCTCTTCAGGGCACCTGTCGGTTCGTCTGTTGCAATCTCTAGCTCCGGAGCTGAGTCGGAGTCAGACGCCGCCATGCTATCTGTCTCCTGTGCCTTTTTCGCCCCCACAAAGTAATTTCGGACATCCACTCTCTGTTTGGACTTTTTCCTCGTGGCCGCCATGTATGTTTATGCTGCAGGTTTAGTGCTGGCACTTCCCGCTATTTGTGTGTGTTTGTGTTGAGTTTTGCGCGATTATTTATTTATTTGCTGCGGGAATCGGAGCGCCCAGTTCAGGCTGCCATCTCCGTTCCCGTCGCGCATGCGCCTCAACAGATACTTTATTCTATATCTATACTTACTTATTGATCCAGAGGAAGGCAAACAAAAAACCCCATTAAGGGGAAAAATTAATTCCTTCCTGACTCCAAGAATTGGCAATCGGATTAATCCCTGGATCAACATCCTTCCCATATATACTTATTTGGTATATCCCTGTATACCTTTCCCATCTAAAAAGATGTCCAACCTTTTTTTGAACAAATCTATTGTATCTGCCATCACAGTCTCCATGGGTAATGAATCCCGCACTGTAACTGCCCTTACTGTAAAGATCCCTTTCCTTTGTTGCTGGTGAAATTTCCTTTCCTCCAACCTTAAGGGATGGCCCCGAGTCCTTTGTACTGCCCGTGGGATGAATAGTTCTTTTGAAAGCTCCTTGTATTGTCCCTGAATATATTTGTATATAGTTATCATATCCCCTCTTAGATGCCTCTTTTCTAATGTAAATAAATCCAATATAGCTAGCCTCTCCTCATAAGTTAGAATGTCCATCCCCTTTATTAATTTGGTGGCTCTTCTCTGCACTCTCTCTAGTTCCATAATGTCTTTTCTTAGGATTGGTGCCCAAAATTGTACTCCATATTCAAGGTGTGGTCTTACTAATGCTTTGTAAAGGGGCATAATTATGTCTACTTCCCTTCCATCCATTGCCCGTTTGATGCAAGATAAGATCTTGTTTGCCTTTGCAGCTACTGCATGACATTGGGCACTATTGCTAAGCCTGCTGTCTACAAGCACTCCTAAATCCTTCTCCATCAAGGATTCCAGCAATATATCTCCATTTAATTTGTAAGTCGCCTTTTTATTCTTGCATCCCAAATGCATAACCTTACATTTATCTGTATTAAACCTCATTTGCCATTTACATGCCCACGTTTCCAGTCTCTCCAAGTCCTTCTGAAGAGAAATTTCATCCTGCTCTGATGAGACGGAGGCATTCACCCCAGAAACCTGATCCTGTCATCCCCCATACCATCGCGGGAGACTCAGGCCCCCCTGTTGCCAGCAGGTATGCACCACACTCAGACACGTAGCCAGACCCTAGTACAGAGGAGGGGGCCCGATCTGCGATTGGCCCAGGGAAGGGGGGCTACATTGGGAATCAATGTTATTTTTCTTCATATTAATGGGTATCCTCAAAGCTAATGATATGCCAAAATGACGTCCATTAGCAAAACTACAATTGTTTCTTCACTTTTTCTGCTTGATGAATAGGGTGACCAGATTTAAAAAATGAAAAACCGGGACACCTTAAAAAATAATTTATTAAACAAATTACATCACGTGACACCCCCCGTTGCCATGACAACAAGACACTGATGCCCCTGCAGTGTTAGTGTGTATAGAGGTGGGGGCTTTGCTTGGGCCCTTCAACTCTTACAGCCAGGGCATTATTGGCCAGGAATGCCCAGTTCGGAGGGGATTACTACTTCAAAATGTATTTGATTCGTAACAACGTCAAAAAACTCTAATACCAATAACTAACAACCACAGACAATGATAATCTAAACCATCAAATAAAATGTGTACGGCCCTTGTTCAAGCATGTTTGCGGTACTTACCAGATAAATCAGTGCCTGCAATCCACGACTGTATCCGCCTCTCCGAGCGTCTGAAAGCAATCCAGCGTTCCTGGTGTGTGGCTGAAGAGGTGAGGGACTCCCTCCTCTCAAACGGAAAAGAAGAGCAAAAAATAGAGTTGGAACATACCTATCATACAGGGATGAGAGAGAGAGACAGAGAATGAGAGACAGAGAATGAGAGAGAGACAGAGAATGAGAGAGAGACACAGAGAGAGAGAGACAGAGAATGAGAGAGAGACAGAGAGAGGGACATAGGGAGAGAGAGACACAGAGAGAGAGAGAGAGAGAGAGAGAGAGAGAGAGAGAGAGAGAAAAGTAATGTACTGTATAACCATTATACCGTACCCCCTAGTATTCGTGTAATCATTGTCCCACACCCCATTACTCATGCTTTGGAAATACTGAAATGTTCTTTTGACATGCCAATCAAGCTGATTTGATTTGAGAGACACAGAGACACACACAGAGACACAGAGAGAGACAGAGATACAGAGACACACACAGAGACACACAGAGAGAAACAGAGACACACAGAGAGAGACAGAGACACAGAGAGAGAGACAGAGACACAGAGAGACACACAGAGACACACAGAGAGAGACAGAGACAGAGAGAGAGAGAGAGAGAGAGAGAGACACGGGCCTATTTAGTAAGCGTCGATAAGGCTGCGTCTATAGTATTTCAGACGGAGGGAAGGCACACACGCTGCAATACACTTGCTGAAGCCTGAGCTTTTTTATGGCTTTGCAGGGTATGCAGCGGGTGCGATTGGGGGCGTGGCAATAAATATTTGGAGGCGTGGCAATAACGTTCCGGCGCGGACGTCACTTCCCTACCTCAAATCCCGATCCACCGGCATTTTTTCAGATGCAGCATCTGAAGCACTGGGCAGACAAGAAGAAAAATGCACACAATGCGCACCAGAGATTAAAATATAGTAAATAATTTATTAATAAAACAAGAAATAACCGAGGGGGATCCAACCCCACCTCAGTACTTTCTTCTCGTTGCTATTGCCACACTATACGTCCTGACGCTGGAAGGGAAGTTGGTACGCGACCAAGACGAGACGCCGGATTTACAGTGGAACCACAACATACCACAGATTGCTGGAGGACCACACTGCGAGGGGCGCAGCCTATCGAGTTTCCCGGTCATCGTCCAAAGTCTGGAGCTGCGGATTGACCACCGGATTACCACGGAGCACGAGCTTGTCTCACACAATGCTTTTACCAAACGGATGTTTGTGAGTTTGCTATTTTTATCTTGTCCAGGAAATGAAATTGTTAAACCGAATTTACACATGGAGCGGGCGCTTTCTCTTCTTTTTTTTGTTTAGATATCTATCGAGGAGGTGGTTGTTTCCCTGAAGAGAGCTGCCAGGGCTCCAGAGGACGCCCGAATTGGATCCTTTTATGATTGAGTTATAACATAGCTATTAGAGCTAGGTTTCTGGACTTTTATTGTGTTTAGGCATAGTGTTTATTATTATTTTATTACAGCTACTTTTTAGTAATTGCACTGTTATTAATTCTGACCACTAATTCTCACTGCCATTATAATCTCTCTCTAGCCACAACCAAATTGCTATATCAGCTATATTATTTATTGGTTATACCAGGGGAGCACAAACTTTTGCAGCTCGCCCCCCTGCCTTCCCTCTGCTGGTGCTTGTGCCCCCCCCCTTACCTTGATGCGGCGTCACGTGACCTGCAGCGGCATTTGACGAGGGTGACGTCACATGACCCCGCGGCGTAATTTAACATACTGTGCTATATGTATGCACACACAGCTGTCTCTTACACATACAAATACTGTTTTTCCATCCCTATACATCAATAGGGACCACAAAGTATCCACACACACTTTTAGTTGTGCTACAAACTCTCACATTTCCACACCCACCCACACCATTTATATCCACTCCCACTCCACACACACCTTTTGTAAAGCACTGTATATACTGTGGGCTCTCCATTCATTTTCATTCACACTGATACACATACACACTCTTTCATCACTTGCTTTCAGGAACCTTTTGACACCTCTAGGCATAAAACACATCCACACCGGGGGAAGGACCAGCACAGATAACATTCCAAGAGACACTGTTTTTAAGTATACCTTTTGCTTGCTTCATTCATTGTAACATCGCCGGAAGAAGAGATCAGTGTATCTCGAAAGCTCGCACAAATAAAAGCATTTCGTTAGCCACAGAACGGTATCATCTATTTATTTTTTGATTATTGAAGCTCGGCTAACACGGTACTGATACCTCTATATATATATATTGCGCGCGCACACACACATATAACGTTTTATCCAATTTTTTCATTTATCATTTGTAGAGAAAATGAACAATGTCGCCAGAAGTGCTATTTTTCAAAATGTAACATCTCTACTAATTAGTGTAAAATGATACTTCATATAAAGCAGGTTATGGGTCCCAGTATAAAATGACCTTCATGTTTCTTATCACATCCCAGTATATGGATACTTTCTATTATCACAAGCTGCTAACATGTGACAGGGCTCAGAGTCTGAGCCCAGAATGTGACATACAGAACATTCTCATTCTAAATTTCAAAAAATATTGTGTTGATTTCTGACCTGACTGCCGTGGTTACAGCTCAACCACTCTGTTCTACTGTATGTCACCACTTTCTGCCACAACCAGCTGACGGTGGATCTGCAAGGAGTTCAACGCTCATTGGCATCACATCTGTGTCTTGGTTGACGTATCATTTCTCCAGCTTTTTATTGTATCGTTTTTAAATAGATTATATTTATTTAGTTGAATAGATATTTATTTAGTTTAATAGATATTTATTTAGTTTAATAGATTATATTTCTAAGTTTAATAAGTTATATTTCTTAGTTTAATAAGTGATATTTCTTAGTTTAATAAATTATATTTCTTAGTTTAATAAGTTATATTTGTTAGTTTAATAAGTTATATTTGTTAGTTTAATAAGTTATATTTGTTAGTTTAATAAATTATATTTCTTAGTTTAATAAGTTATATTTGTTAGTTAATAGATTATATTTGTTAGCACAGTAGATTATATTTACTAGTATTTAAGTCTCCCCCTCAGTGCCCCATTAGGACCCGTGCGCGTATTTCACATCTTTTCGGAGTCGCTTATTTTTTAGACCCTCGGAGCCGAAACCTAAAGGCGTCAGCTAAGAAAGTTCGGATCAAGAGGAGCCGCACAGCTTAAAGACAGAACATTTCCAAGGGAGATGGAGACAATTTGGGTAAGATCTGATTAAAGGACAAAAGGATGAAAGGATGACGGGGGAGTCTAAGAGGGGGGTGAGAGAGCAAGGTGGTGTGTCACATTGGGGCAGAGCAAGAGAACACAAAAATGATGGGGATTTGCTGCACACCAAAAAAAAAACAATAAGTAGTGATACTTTTACCGGTGCCCCTTAGTCTCAGGGAAGACCGGCATTTCGTCCAATGGATACAATATGATTGATGGGAAAGGGCACACGGATTTGAATAAAAAAAGATAATTTATTGTGCCACAGACTACAATGTTTCGGCTGCTGGCCTTTCTTTGCTGGATTTAGTGGGTTTAGCCACTTTACCTGAGAAAGACCAGCAGGCCGAAATGTTGTTGTCTATGGCAGTGCAAGAGAAAACAGGTTGGGGGGGGGGTGGGTTCTCGCAAAGTCGCCGACCCATGGGTGAGTGTCTCCGGTGGAAACTAGTCCTGGACCCCAGGAAAGCTGTCTGTGGCCCATACAAGCTGAGTAACATGTAGAAAGGACACATGTATGTTCAGAATGAGTTAGCATGGTATTTTCAGAGGCACCATAGCAGGTCAGTGCAAGTCAGTGCAGAGCACTGCAAGGTCAGTCAATATGAGGAAGGGTCCGATGGAGGAGTTGGAGGGTCCCAGAATATCTCATAAAGCAGGGGTGCGCAAATCGAGGGGCACGACATTTTCTTGAGAGGAGGGGCTCGGCGCTTACAGAGGCCCCTCGCTCTTCCCCACAGCATTTAAATTAAATGCCGGAGATCGCGCGCAAGGCCTCTGTAAGTTCTCTTTCCTTGTCTCCAGCGGCTTCTGGCGACAGCAACGTGGCGTCACATGATGTGGCATTGCCATAGCAACGTGATATCACATGACGTCGTTACATCAGAACGTCGGAGACAAGGTGGGGAAGGTGGAGGGGGGAGCAGGGGGAAAAGGTTGTGCAACCCTGTCTTAAAGCATTGCCTTGCATACAGATCAGAGGCCAAGAATGGATATGGATATCCGATGTGAAGCCGGAAATAAGACAGAAAAGACCGTTTCGGGGGAAGAAGGTGAGTGATGAAATAGCCGTCACTGTGTAACTCTTCCAATTACCTGCAACTTCATGCAGAGAAATAGCAACGCTTGTTTTTAACGTGCTAAGCGCCTAATGGGGAATTCAACTGCTGAGAGGTTAAGGGAGTTACTAACCCAAACTCAGCGACGTTTCTGTGTCTCTGTGATAACTCCCCCAGGACATGCCTGAAAACCAGAGGTAACTCAATGTATTTTTGATAAATAGAAACATGACCTTCTGGGGAGGGGTATATAATGGGTACTGGGCCTGGTGAGGTGGGTATAACGGGTACTGGGCCTGGTGAGGTGAGTATAACGAGTACTGGGCCTGGGGAGGGGCGTATAACAGGGTACTGGGCCTTGGGAGGGTTGTATAACTGGGCCTGGGGAGGTGGGTATAACGGGTATTTGCCCTGTGGAGGGTGGTATAACGTGGTATTGGGGATGGGGTATAAGTGGCACAGGAGCTCTTGCGATACAGAGTATGACTGTCCCTGGTTACAAACACTTCATGTCTCCTGCAGATCAGGACACGCACGAAGGTGGTGCCCTTTGTGCCACCAGACGACGAGGCGGGCTACGAGGCGGACGACGAGGCATACGACAAAGCGGGCGTCAAGTGGAACAATGAGGTGGGCTACAAGGCGGCCGATGACGCAGACGTGGTGTACGATGACCAAGGAGCATACGACAGGTGTGGCCGGATCTGCTGCTTCACCTTTTTTAGGCGGAGGAGAAGACCCCGGGAGCAGGTAGGAGAATACGAGAGGTGCGGACAGATCTGCTGCTTCACCTTTTTTAGGCGGAGAAGACCCCGGGAGCAGGTAGCAGAGGAGCCAGGGTTGTAGATACAGGGGTATTCTAGGGGCCCTGAGAAGTTGGTTTGACCGCAGGAGAGGCAGATAAGATCAGGAAGGCTGCGGGAGGGGCAGGTACTAGAGGGAGATAGGGATATTGGGCGTGAGAGGGTGAGAGAGAACAAGGAGCAGGGCCAGAGCACGGGTTTCATGCGCCCGAGGCGAAACTTAAAATTTGTGCCCCAGTTGTATAAAAAATAATAAGATAAATAAAATAATAAAATAAACAGTGGCGTAGCTATCGGGGCTGCAGGGGGTGCGACCGCACCCCAGCGCGACGCAAAATAAAAATAAAAGGGCGCCAAAATACTGGATAAAAAAAAGAATAATAATTTTAAAAAAAAGATAAATAAATTAGAAATAATAAGAGGAAAAAATAATAATGATTATTAATGCGCCCCTAGGACCTCTGCGCGCTAGGCGACCGCCTAATGGCCGGCCGGCCCTGCGAGGTATGTGGGAGGAAAAGGGGTGAATGGGATAGATATGCAGGGGGATGGGGGAGTAGGTGAGTTATACACAGGGGCACAAGGGCCCCATCACCCGCATCTCTATATACTGAGTGTGCCCCTGTGTATAACAACGCTGATCTGTGCTGCTCCATCTGATCTCACTGCGCAGTGATCCAGGGACCATCCGATCGCCATTTAATGGGGTCAGGAAGGAATTTTTTTCCCCCATTGCACAGCAGGGGTTATGTTTCGCCTTCCTCTGGATCACAGCAACAAACTGCCCTTTGTGCATGAATTATCAGTGAGATCTTTATACACCCTGCATTGGTCTTCACTCCTTTGCTGCCAGAGGGGCCTGCAATGCACTGCTCTGCGTGTTACTATATCGCTCTGCAATGTGCTGCAGGCCCCTCCCAGCAAAGAGATTAATTATTTCAATAAAATACTCTCTTTAATCAAACCTATGTGTAGTGTCTTTTCTATCCGTTGTATCTATTGCTAACAGCTCAGTGATTCTTCCCCAGGACGCTGCACTAGTGTCACGCTGCCAAGCCCGGGTGTGAAGAAGGTTTATAGGGTCACATATACACTTCTGCCAAAACACAAGTGCAAACAGGAAGCCCCTCTGATCTCATATCTTTTATTACACAAAACGGTATCTAAAAAGGTAAAAAGAACATACATGGGATTCTGCTACAAATATCTCTCTAATTACAAACCAATTAGCAAATCATTCAGATTAGAGTCGAGCGAAAAGAAAGGGTTAAGTATCTCATGTACAGTATATGCAGTGTAGGCTGTTCTGCAGCATTACATGCAGGGGGCAACGTTTAGGGGATATAAGTAATGCTGATCTCAGAGCTGACCGGCTGACCTGCTCTACCGGCTGACCAGCTGACCTGCTCTACTGGCTGACCTGCTCTACCGGCTGACCTGCTCTTCTGGCTGACCGGCTGACCTGCTTTTCTGGCTGATCTGCTCTACTGGCTGACCGGCTTCCCTTCTTTCAGCTAAATGACCTGAATTGTGGCCCCTGTATCTCCCAATTAAACGTTTTATTGGCATATTCTTGTTTGACTCGTTCTATACAGACATTTTCTATATATTCATTGTGGGATTTGATAACATCTGTAAGATCTCTCAGAATATCACATTATGTACGTTTGTGTTGAAGATTTTTCCATTCTCAATTTACTTAATATTAGTTTTTGGCATCAATTATTTATATCGAGCCCAAAATACCTTTATACAGAATGCTGTTCCCCTTAGCCCACAAATGCTGCTTCATTAAAGCCCATGGGTGGCACTTTATGCATTCTCAAACTTTTAGTCAACATCCCTAATTTCCAAAAGTGGGATTAAATCTGTACATATTTAAATGGTTAATTTTGTTACTCAGACTCCTAAATCCCTCCCCAAATATATCCGTTTCACATAAAAGTGTGTGCGCTTCTCCTTCCGTCTAACTGGCACGTCGTCCTTACGGGCGCCACTCCTTGCAACTCCACGCTGCCCTCCAGTGGCAAAAGAAATACTGCACCGACACACTTTATTCGAGCAAATACCCGGTATGTACCTGGCAGATACCTGGAATGCGCCGCTCCTCACCTCTGACAAGCCCCGTTGCATTTGCTTTCCCAGCCTGGGTTCATGCCTGGCTGATGGGCGGCTGATCTGTTAAATGATAATGATTAGGATTTAATAGGCTGCAATGCTTCGCGTGTCTACCAGATGGCATAAATTCATGAATTGTAATGCAGTATATATATATACTGTGCAGTATTGCAGCCAGCGGGAATAAAATGCTTCAATCCCTGCCTGGAAAATAACTCAATGCACTCGGGCAGAAAACAGTTACAAACCTCAATACACCCGGGTATACCCGAATTCGTGGGACTAGCCGAGCTCGAATAAAGTGTGTCGCCAGTGTAAGATACATTTACTATACTCGTCTGGCAGCTGCTCCCGTATAAGGTGGGTAACTCTGTATTAGGGGTCTTGGTTAGAGTATATTTTATACTTATGTCGGATAGATGAGGAATTAATATTCCTAACGGGTTATTGTGAGAGGCCTTAGATCTTATCCTATATGCACGCAGCCCTCGCCTCTCTGACCTTGAACCTTCAATCTGATTTTTTGAGACTTGAAACTGGATTTCTTAAAACAAACTGATTTTAAACACTGACAAGACTGTAACAATGGTATTTGGGACCAGAGCTAAATTGCTAAAGCTGCCAATGACAGAGCTTCAGATAAAAACCAACTCTAATACCATCCTAGCCCCTGTTACTGGTTTTAAATATCTGGGCATATAGTTCAACTCCCATTTAACATTTGGGTTGCACATTGATACCCTGACATCCAAATCCTATGCCAAACTAGGTGTACTTTATAGCAGAGGTGGGGAACCTTTTTTTCTGCCAAGGGCCATTTGGATATTTATAACATAATTTGCGGGCCATACAAAATTATCAACTTAAAAATTAGCCTGCTATATTTGGTCAAACATTTAATTAACTGGAACTGCTTCTCTTTGGTGAGGCGTGTGATGTTAGCTGGTATTGATGATGTTGCTACTCGCAACTGGTTTTCCAGGTTTGGGTGGGTGACTGACTGACACTTGTGTGACTGACTGACACTTGTGTGACTGACTGACTGACACTTGTGTGACTGACTGACACTTGTATGACTGACTGACTGATACTTGTGTGACTGACTGACTGGCTGACACTTGTGTGACTGACTGACTGACACTTGTGTGACTGACTGACTGACACCTGTGTGACTGACTGACAAACTGACTGACACTTGGGTGACTGACTGACTGACACTTGGGTGACTGACTGACTGACACTTGGGTGACTGACTGACTGACACTTGGGTGACTGACTGACACTTGTGTGACTGACTGACTGACTGACACTTATGTGACTGACTGACTGACACTTGTGTGACTGACTGCCACTTGGTTGACTGACTGACTGACACTTGGGTGACTGACTGACTGCCTGCCACTTGGGTGACTGACTGACACTTGTGTGACTGACTGACAGACACTTGTGTGACTTACTGACACTTGTGTGACTGACTGACTGACTGGCACTTGGGTGACTGACTGACACTTGGGTGACTGACTGACACTTGGTTGACTGACTGACTGACACTTGGGTGACTGACTGACTGACTGCCACTTGGGTGACTGACTGACACTTGTGTGACTGACTGACTGACACTTGTGTGACTGACTGACAGACACTTGTGTGACTGACTGACAGACACTTGTGTGACTGACTGACAGACACTTGTGTGACTTACTGACACTTGTGTGACTGACACTTGTGTGACTGACTGACTGGCACTTGGGTGACTGACTGACACTTGGGTGACTGACTGACACTTGGGTGACTGACTGACTGACACTTGGGTGGGTGACTGACTGACTGACCGACACTTGGGTGACTGACTGACACTTGTGTGACTGACTGACACTTGGGTGACTGACTGACTGACTGACACTTGGGTGACTGACTGACTGACACTTGGGTGGTGGGTGACTACTGTATGACTGACTGTGGGTTGGTGTCTGTATTCTCTCACACATTCACACACACAAATCGGAGCAGTGGGGGGGGGGGGGGGGGGAAATCACACAATCTCAGACCCTCTCACTCATACACACTCTCTCACTCACTTTCAGACACTCTCTAAACAAGAATGACAATCAGCTGCAAGAAGTGGCCATTTGAGATGCATGAGGGACGGTCTGACAGCTTAGATCACACTGAGTCATTTTATGGGGCACAGATCATTGGGGGGGGGGGGGGTAGCTGCAAAAGTTAATCATACAACATGTATTGAAGTCAATGAGACCAATGATGCTGGAATTAGGCGTCAGGCCTGGTGGTGTACCAGGGCCCTCCTGCCCTTCCCCTGTCAGGGCCCTGCATAGCTTCCTCTCATCTTACACTGCGGCACTGCGGGGCAGGTGCCCTCCTCCACAGCTGCTGCCCGGTGTGGGGAGGAGGAGGAGAGACGGTAGTGAGGTGT
Source organism: Ascaphus truei (assembly GCF_040206685.1). Taxonomy (NCBI): domain Eukaryota; kingdom Metazoa; phylum Chordata; class Amphibia; order Anura; family Ascaphidae; genus Ascaphus; species Ascaphus truei. The sequence goes on from NW_027454887.1 coordinate 22,264, forward strand.
TTCTCCCTCCGCAGACTCGTTCTTCTATCCCCCAAGCCTCTTATACCCCCTCCCCCCCGCCCCCCAAGCCTCTTATACCCTGTCCCCCCCGGAGCGCTGCTTACCTGAGCCGCCCTGGTGATACTCAGGTCCTTCATCACCTCAGGTGGCTGCTGCCACACACAGACAGTGACACACACACACAGTGACAGTGACACACACAGTGACAGTGACACACACACAGACAGTGACACACACACAGACAGTGACACACACACAGACAGTGACACACCAACACAGTGACACAGTGTCCGTGACACAGACAGTGACACACACACACAGACAGTGACAGTGAGACACACACACACAGACAGTGACACACACAGTAAATTTGACACACACACAGAGACAGTGAGACACAGAGACAGTGAGACACACAGACACACACACACACACACACACACAGTGACAGTGCCAGACACACACAGTGACAGTGCCAGACACACACACACACACACACACACACACACACACACACACACACACACAGTGACATTGACACACACACACAGTGACAGACACACACACAGTGACACACAGTGACACACACAATAAGCCCACCTCTGCAAACACATACACAAAATAAGGCCTTTTCCCCATTGGGGTGGGTAAGGTGCCTGGGAGGGGCTATAAGGGGGCATGTGGGTTACCTGAGGCCCGTGGATGGGTTGCTGGAGCTGGATAGGTAGCCAGTGAAGATGAGACTGGCAGGCCCGCAGAGCCTAAAGGGAGGGACACAGGGGTGGAGACTAAGGAGCCCGGCATTACTGGAGGAGAGAAGGGAGGGGGGCAGTGCTGAGGGAAGGGGAGGGCCCGGCATTACTGGAGGAGAGAAGGGAGGGGGGCAGTGCTGAGGGAAGGGGAGGCCCGGCATTACTGGAGGAGAGAAGGGAGGGGGGCAGTGCTGAGGGAAGGGGAGGCCCGGCATTACTGGAGGAGAGAAGGGAGGGGGGCAGTGCTGAGGGAAGGGGAGGCCCGGCATTACTGGAGGAGAGTAGGGAGGGGGGCGGTGCTGAGGGAAAGGGAGGCCCGGCATTACTGGAGGAGAGAAGGGAGGGGGGCAGTGCTGAGGTAAGGGGAGGACCGGCATTACTGGAGAAGAGAAGGGAGGGGGGCAGTGCTGAGGGAAGGTGAGGCCCGGCAGGGGAGCAGTGCTGAGGGAAGGGGAGGACCCGGCATTACTGGAGGAGAGAAGGGAGGGGGGCAGTGCTGAGGGAAGGGGAGGGCCGGCATTACTGGAGCAGAGAAGGGAGGGGTGCGGTGCTGAGGGAAGGGGAGGCCCGGCATTACTTTAGGAGAGAAGGGAGAGGGGCAGTGCTGAGGGAAGGGGAGGCCCGGCATTACTGGAGGAGAGAAGGGAGGGGGGCAGTTCTGAGGGAAGGGGAGGCCCGGTATTACTTGGAGAGAGAAGGGAGGGGGGCAGTGCTGAGGGAAGGGGAGGCCCGGCATTACTGGAGGAGATAAGGGAGGGGGGCAGTGCTGATTGAAGGGGAGGGCCCGGCATTACTGGTGGAGAGAAGGGAGGGGGGCAGTGCTGAGGGAATGTGAGGCCCGGCAGGGGAGCAGTGCTGAGGGAAGGGGAGGACCCGGCATTACTGGAGGAGAGAAGGGAGGGGGACAGTGCTGAGGGAAGGGGAGGGCCGGCATTACTGGAGGAGAGAAGGGAGGGGTGCGGTGCTGAGGGAATGGGAGGCCAGGCATTACTGGAGGAGAGAAGGGAGGGGGGCAGTGCTGAGGAAAGGGGAAGGCCCGGCATTACTGGAGGAGAGAAGGGAGGGGGGCAGTGCTGAGGGAAGGGGAGGCCCGGCATTACTGGAGGAGAGAAGGTAGGAGGGCAGTGCTGAGGGAAGTGGAGGCCCGGCATTACTGGAGGAGAGAAGGGAGGAGGGCAGTGCTGAGGGAAGGGGAGGCCCGGCATTACTGGAGGAGAGAAGGGAGGGGGGCAGTGCTGAGGGAAGGGGAGGCCCGGTATTACTGGGGGAGAGAAGGGAGGGGGGCAGTGCTGAGGGAAGGGGAGGCCCGGCATTACTTTAGGAGAGAAGGGGGAGGGGCAGTGCTGAGGGAAGGGGAGGCCCGGCATTACTGGAGGAGAGAAGGGAGGGGGGCAGTTCTGAGGGAAGGGGAGGCCCGATATTACTGGGAGAGAGAAGGGAGGGGGGCAGTGCTGAGGGAAGGGGAGGCCCGGCATTACTGGAGGAGAGAAGGGAGGGGGGCAGTGCGGATTGAAGGGGAGGGCCCGGCATTACTGGAGGAGAGAAGGGAGGGGGCAGTGCTGAGGGAAGGGGAGGCCTGGCATTTCTGGAGGAGAGAAGGGAGGGGGGCAGTGCTGAGGGAAGGGGAGGCCCGGCATTACTGGAGGAGAGAAGGGAGGGGGGCAGTGCTGAGGGAAGAGGAGGCCCGGCATTACTGGAGGAGAGAAGGGAGGGGGGCAGTGCTGAGGGAAGGGGAGGCCCGGCATTACTGGAGGAGAGAAGGGAGGGGGGCAGTGCTGAGGGGAGGGGAGGCCCGGCATTACTGGAGGAGAGAAGGGAGGGGGGCAGAGCTGAGGGAAGGGGAGGCCCGGCATTACTGGAGGAGAGAAGGGAGCGGGGCAGTGCTGAGAGAAGGGGAGGCCCGGCATTACTGGAGGAGAGAAGGGAGGGGGGCAGTGCTGAGGGAAGAGGAGGCCCGGCATTACTGGAGGAGAGAAGGGAGGGGGGCAGTGCTGAGGGAAGGGGAGGGCCCGGCATTACTGGAGGAGAGAAGGGAGGGGGGCAGTGCTGAGGGTAGGGGAGGCCCAGCATTACTGGAGGAGAGAAGGGAGGGGGGCAGTGCTGAGGTCAGGGGAGGCCCGGCATTACTGGAGGAGAGAAGGGAGGGGGGCAGTGCTGAGGGAAGGGGAGGCCCGGCAATACTGGAGGAGAGAAGGGAGAGGGGAAGTGCTGAAGGAAGGGGAGGCCCGGCATTACTGGAGGAGAGAAGGGAGGGGGGCGGTGCTGAGGGAAGGGGAGGCCCGGCATTACTGGAGGAGAGAAGGGAGGGGGGCAGTGCTGAGGGAAGGGGAGGCCCGGCATTACTGGAGGAGAAGGGAGGGGGCAGTGCTGAGGGAAGGGGAGGCCCGGCATTACTGGAGGAGAGAAGGGAGGGGGACAGTGCTGAGGGAAGGGGAGGCCCGGCATTACTGGAGGAGAGAAGGGAGGGGGCAGTGCTGAGGGATAAGGGAAGGGCCCGGCATTACTGGGGGAAAGAAGGGAGGGGGGCAGTGCTGAGGGAAGGGGAGGGCCCGGCATTACTGGAGGAGAGAAGGGAGGGGGGCAGTGCTGAGGGAAGGGGAGGCCCGGCATTACTGGAGGAGAGAAGGGAGGGGGGCAGTGCTGAGGGAAGGGGAGGCCCTGCATTACTGGAGGAGAGAAGGGAGGGGGGCAGTGCTGAGGGAAGGGGTGGCCCGGCATTACTGGGGGAGAGAAGGGAGGGAGCAGTGCTGAAGGAAGGGGAGGCCCGGCATTACTGGAGGAGAGAAGGGAGGGGGGCAGTGCTGAGGGAAGGGGAGGGCCCGGCATTACTGGAGGAGAGAAAGGAGGGGGGCAGTGGTGAGGGAAGGGGAGGCCCGGCATTACTGGAGGAGAGAAGGGATGGGGGCAGTGCTGAGGGAAGGGGAGGGCCCGGCATTACTGGAGGAGAGAAGGGAGGGGGGCAGTGCTGAGGTAAGGGGAGGCCCGGCATTACTGGAGGAGAAAAGGGAGGGGGGCAGTGCTGAGGGAAGGGGAGGCCCGGCATTACTGGAGGAGAAGGGAGGGGGCAGTGCTGAGGGAAGGGGAGGCCCGGCATTACTGGAGGAGAGAAGGGAGGGGGGCAGTGCTGAGGGAAGGGGAGGCCCGGCATTACTGGAGGAGAGAAGGGAGGGGGCAGTGCTGAGGGAAGGTGAGGCCCGGCATTTCTGGAGGAGAGAAGGGAGGGGGCAGTGCTGAGGGAAGGGGAGGGCCCGGCATTTCTGGAGGAGAGAAGGGAGGGGGCAGTGCTGAGAGAAGGGGAGGCCCGGCATTACTGGAGGAGAGAAGGGAGGGGGGCAGTGCTGAGGGAAGGGGAGGCCCGGCATTACTGGAGAGAGAAGGGAGGGGGGCAGTGCTGAGGGAAGGGGAGGCCCGGCATTACTGGAGGAGAGAAGGGAGGGGGCAGTGCCGAGGGAAGGGGAGGCCCGGCATTACTGGAGGAGAGAAGGGAGGGGGGCAGTGCCGAGGGAAGGGGAGGCCCGGCATTACTGGAGGAGAGAAGGGAGGGGGGCAGTGCCGAGGGAAGGGGAGGCCCGGCATTACTGGAGGAGAGAAGGGAGGGGGCAGTGCTGAGGGAAGGGGAGGCCCGGGATAACTGGAGGAGAGAAGGGAGGGGGGCAGTGCTGAGGGAAGGGGAGGCCCGGCATTACTGGAGGAGAGAAGGGAGGGGGGTGGTGCCGAGGGAAGGGGAGGCCCGGCATACTGGAGGAGAGAAGGGAGGGGGCAGTGCCGAGGGAAGGGGAGGCCCGGCATTACTGGAGGAGAGAAGGGAGGGGGGCAATGCCGAGGGAAGGGGAGGCCCAGCATTACTGGGGGAGAGAAGGGAGGGGGACAGTGCCGAGGGAAGGGGAGGCCCGGCATTACTGGAGGAGAGAAGGGATGGGGGCAGTGCTGAGGGAAGGGGAGGCCCGGCATTACTGGAGGAGAGAAGGGAAGGGGGCAGTGCTGAGGGAAGGGGAGGGCCCGGCATTACTGGAGGAGAGAAGGGAGGGGGGCAGTGCTGAGGTAAGGGGAGGCCCGGCATTACTGGAGGAGAGAAGGGATGAGGGCAGTGCTGAGGGAAGGGGAGGCCCGGCATTACTGGAGGAGGGAAGGGGAGGCCCGGCATTACTGGAGAGAAGGGAGAGGGGCAGTGCTGAGGGAAGGGGAGGGCCCGGCATTACTGGAAGAGAGAAGGGAGGGTGGCAGTGCTGAGGGAAGGGGAGGGCCCGGCATTACTGGAGGAGAGAAGGGATGGGGGCAGTGCTGAGGGAAGGGGAGGCCCGGCATTACTGGAGGACAGAAGGGAGGGGGGCAGTGCTGAGGGAAGGGGAGGCCTGGCATTACTGGAGGAGAGAAGGGAGGGGGCAGTGCTGAGGGAAGGGGAGGCCCGGCATTACTGGAGAGAGAAGGGAGGGGGGCAGTGCTGAGGGAAGGGGAGGCCCGGCATTACTGGAGGAGAGAAGGGAGGGGGGCAGTGCTGAGGGAAGGGGAGGCCCGGCATTACTGTAGGAGAGAAGGGAGGGGGGCAGTGCTGAGGGAAGGGGAGGCCCGGCATTACTGGAGGAGAGAAGGGAGGGGGGTAGTGCTGAGGGAAGGGGAGGCCCGGCATTACTGGAGGAGAGAAGGGAGGGGGGCAGTGCTGAGGGAAGGGGAGGCCCGACATTACTGGAGGAGAGAAGGGAGGGGGGCAGTGCTGATGGAAGGGGAGGCCCGGCATTACTGGAGGAGAGCAGGCAGGGGGGCAGTGCTGAGGGAAGGGGAGGCCCGGCATTACTGGAGGAGAGAAGGGAGGGGGGCAGTGCTGAGGAAAGGGAAGGAACCGGCATTACTCGAGGAGAGAAGGGAGGGGGGCAGTGCTGAGGGAAGGGGAGGCCCGGCATTACTGGAGGAGGGAAGGGGAGGCCCGGCATTACTGGAGGAGAGAAGGGAGAGGGGCAGTGCTGAGGGTAGGGGAGGGCCCGGCATTACTGGGGGAGAGAAGGGAGGGTGGCAGTGCTGAGGGAAGGGGAGGGCCCGGCATTACTGGAGGAGAGAAGGGATGGGGGCAGTGCTGAGGGAAGGGGAGGCCCGGCATTACTGGAGGAGAGAAGGGAGGGGGCAGTGCTGAGGGAAGGGGAGGCCCGGCATTACTGGAGGAGAGAAGGTAGGGGGCAGTGCTGAGGGAAGGGGAGGCCCGGCATTACTGGAGGAGAGAAGGGAGGGGGGCAGTGCTGAGAGAAGGGGAGGCCCAGCATTACTGGAGGAGAGAAGGGAGGGGGGCAGTGCTGAGGGAAGGGGAGGCCCGGCATTACTGGAGGAGGGAAGGGGAGGCCCGGCATTACTGGAGGAGAGAAGGGAGAGGGGCAGTGCTGAGGGAAGGGGAGGGCCCGGCATTACTGGGGGAGAGAAGGGAGGGTGGCAGTGCAGAGGGAAGGGGAGGGCCCGGCATTACTGGAGGAGAGAAGGGATGGGGGAAGTGCCGAGGGAAGGGGAGGCCCGGCATTACTGGGGGAGAGAAGGGAGGGGGGCAGTGCTGAGGGAAGGGGAGGCCCGACATTACTGGAGGAGAGAAGGGATGGGGGAAGTGCTGAGGGAAGGGGAGGCCCGGCATTACTGGAGGAGAGAAGGGATGGGGGCAGTGCTGAGGGAAGGGGAGGGTCCGGCATTACTGGAAGAGAGAAGGGAGGGGGGCAGTGCTGAGGTAAGGGGAGGCCCGGCATTACTGGAGGAGAGAAGGGATGAGGGCAGTGCTGAGGGAAGGGGAGGCCCGGCATTACTGGAGGAGGGAAGGGGAGGCCCGGCATTACTGGAGGAGAGAAGGGAGAGGGGCAGTGCTGAGGGAAGAGGAGGGCCCGGCATTACTGGAAGAGAGAAGGGAGGGTGGCAGTGCTGAGGGAAGGGGAGGGCCCGGCATTACTAGAGGAGAGAAGGGATGGGGGCAGTGCTGAGGGAAGGGGAGGCCCGGCATTACTGGAGGAGAGAAGGGAGGGGGGCAGTGCTGAGGGAAGGGGAGGCCCGGCATTACTGGAGGAGAGAAGGGAGGGGGCACTGCTGAGGGAAGGGGAGGCCCGGCATTACAGGAGAGAGAAGGGAGGGGGCAGTGCTGAGGGAAGGGGAGGCCCGGCATTACTGGAGGAGAGAAGGGAGGGGGGCAGTGCTGAGGGAAGGGGAGGCCCGGCATTACTGGAGGAGAGAAGGGAGGGGGGCAGTGCTGAGGGAAGGGGAGGGCCCGGCATTACTGGAGGAGAGAAGGGAGGGGGGCAGTGCTGAAGAAAGGGGAGGCCCGGCATTACTGGAGGAGAGAAGGGAGGGGGGCGGTGCTGAGGGAAGGGGAGGCCCGGCATTACTGGAGGAGAGAAGGGAGGGGGGCAGTGCTGAGGGAAGGGGAGGCCCGGCATTACTGGAGGAGAGAAGGGAGGGGGGCAGTGCTGAGGGAAGGGGAGGCCCGGCATTACTGGAGGAGAGAAGGGAGGGGGGCAGTGCTGAGGGAAGGGGAGGCCCGACATTACTGGAGGAGAGAAGGGAGGGGGGCAGTGCTGAGGGAAGGGGAGGGCCCGGCATTACTGGAGGAGAGAAGGGAGGGGGGCAGTGCTGAAGAAATGGGAGGCCCGGCATTACTGGAGGAGAGAAGGGAGGGGGGCGGTGCTGAGGGAAGGGGAGGCCCGGCATTACTGGAGGAGAGAAGGGAGGGGGGCAGTGCTGAGGGAAGGGGAGGCCCGGCATTACTGGAGGAGAGAAGGGAGGGGGGCAGTGCTGAGGGAAGGGGAGGCCCAGCATTACTGGAGGAGAGAAGGGAGGGGGGCAGTGCTGAGGGAAGGGGAGGCCCGACACTACTGGAGGAGAGAAGGGAGGGGGGCAGTGCTGATGGAAGGGGAGGCCCGGCATTACTGGAGGAGAGCAGGCAGGGGGGCAGTGCTGAGGGAAGGGGAGGCCCGGCATTACTGGAGGAGAGAAGGGAGGGGGGCAGTGCTGAGGAAAGGGAAGGACCCGGCATTACTGGAGGAGAGAAGGGAGGGGGGCAGTGCTGAGGGAAGGGGAGGCCCGGCATTACTGGAGGAGGGAAGGGGAGGCCCGGCATTACTGGAGGAGAGAAGGGAGAGGGGCAGTGCTGAGGGAAGGGGAGGGCCCGGCATTACTGGGGGAGAGAAGGGAGGGTGGCAGTGCTGAGGGAAGGGGAGGGCCCGGCATTACTGGAGGAGAGAAGGGATGGGGGCAGAGCTGAGGGAAGGGGAGGCCCGGCATTACTGGAGGAGAGAAGGGAGGGGGCAGTGCTGAGGGAAGGGGAGGCCCGGCATTACTGGAGGAGAGAAGGTAGGGGGCAGTGCTGAGGGAAGGGGAGGCCCGGCATTACTGGAGGAGAGAAGGGAGGGGGGCAGTGCTGAGAGAAGGGGAGGCCCGGCATTACTGGAGGAGAGAAGGGAGGGGGCAGTGCTGAGGGAAGGGGAGGCCCGGCATTACTGGAGAGAGAAGGGAGGGGGGCAGTGCTGAGGGAAGGGGAGGCCCGGCATTACTAGAGGAGAGAAGGGAGGGGGCAGTGCCGAGGGAAGGGGAGGCCCGGCATTACTGGAGGAGAGAAGGGAGGGGGGCAGTGCCGAGGGAAGGGGAGGCCCGGCATTACTGGAGGAGAGAAGGGAGGGGGGCAGTGCCGAGGGAAGGGGAGGCCCGGCATTACTGGAGGAGAGAAGGGAGGGGGCAGTGCTGAGGGAAGGGGAGGCCCGGGATTACTGGAGGAGAGAAGGGAGGGGGGCAGTGCTGAGGGAAGGGGAGGCCCGGCATTACTGGAGGAGAGAAGGGAGGGGGGTAGTGCCGAGGGAAGGGGAGGCCCGGCATTACTGGAGGAGAGAAGGGAGGGGGGCAGTGCCGAGGGAAGGGGAGGCCCGGCATTACTGGAGGAGAGAAGGGAGGGGGGCAATGCCGAGGGAAGGGGAGACCTCTGCATTACTGGGGGAGAGAAGGGAGGGGGGCAGTGCTGAGGGAAGGGGAGGCCCGGCATTACTGGAGGAGAGAAGGGATGGGGGCAGTGCTGAGGGAAGGGGAGGCCCGGCATTACTGGAGGAGAGAAGGGATGGGGGCAGTGCTGAGGGAAGGGGAGGGCCCGGCATTACTGGAGGAGAGAAGGGAGGGGGGCAGTGCTGAGGTAAGGGGAGGCCCGGCATTACTGGAGGAGAGAAGGGATGAGGGCAGTGCTGAGGGAAGGGGAGGCCCGGCATTACAGGAGGAGAGAAGGGAGGGGGGCAATGCCGAGGGAAGGAGAGGCCCGGCATTACTGGGGGAGAGAAGGGAGGGGGGCAGTGCTGAGGGAAGGGGAGGCCCGGCATTACTGGAGGAGAGAAGGGATGGGGGCAGTGCTGAGGGAAGGGGAGGCCCGGCATTACTGGAGGAGAGAAGGGATGGGGGCAGTGCTGAGGGAAGGGGAGGGCTCGGCATTACTGGAGGAGAGAAGGGAGGGGGGCAGTGCTGAGGTAAGGGGAGGCCCGGCATTACTGGAGGAGAGAAGGGATGAGGGCAGTGCTGAGGGAAGGGGAGGCCCGGCATTACTGGAGGAGAGAAGGGATGGGGGCAGTGCTGAGGGAAGGGGAGGGCCCGGCATTACTGGAGGAGAGAAGGGAGGGGGCAGTGCTGAGGTAAGGGGAGGCCCGGCATTACTGGAGGAGAGAAGGGATGAGGGCAGTGCTGAGGGAAGGGGAGGCCCGGCATTACTGGAGGAGAGAAGGGATGGGGGCAGTGCTGAGGGAAGGGGAGGGCCCGGCATTACTGGAGGAGAGAAGGGAGGGTGGCAGTGCTGAGGTAAGGGGTGGCCCGGCATTACTAGAGGAGAGAAGGGAGGGGGGCAGTGCTGAGGGAAGGGGAGGCCCGGCATTACTGGAGGAGAGAAGGGAGGGGGGCAGTGCTGAGGGAAGGGGAGGGCCGGCATTACTGGAGGAGGGAAGGGGAGGCCCGGCATTACTGGAGGAGAGAAGGGAGAGGGGCAGTGCTGAGGGAAGGGGAGGGCCCGGCATTACTGGAAGAGAGAAGGGATGGGGGCAGTGCTGAGGGAAGGGGAGGCCCGGCATTACTGGAGGAGAGAAGGGAGGGGGGCAGTGCTGAGGGAAGGGGAGGCCCGGCATTACTGGAGGAGAGAAGGGAGGGGGCAGTGCTGAGGGAAGGGGAGGCCCGGCATTACTGGAGAGAGAAGGGAGGGGGGCAGTACTGAGGGAAGGGGAGGCCCGGCATTACTGGAGGAGAGAAGGGAGGGGGGCAGTGCCGAGGGAAGGGGAGGCCAGGCATTACTGGAGGAGAGAAGGGAGGGGGGCAGTGCCGAGGGAAGGGGAGGCCCGGCATTACTGGAGGAGAGAAGGGAGGGGGGCAGTGCCGAGGGAAGGGGAGGCCCGGCATTACTGGGGGAAAGAAGGGAGGGGGGCAGTGCTGAGGGAAGGGGAGGGCCCGGCATTACTGGAGGAGAGAAGGGAGGGGGGCAGTACTGAGGGAAGGGGAGGCCCGGCATTACTGGAGGAGAGAAGGGAGGGGGGCAGTGCTGAGGGAAGGGGAGGCCCTGCATTACTGGAGGAGAGAAGGGAGGGGGGCAGTGCTGAGGGAAGGGGTGGCCCGGCATTACTGGGGGAGAGAAGGGAGGGAGCAGTGCTGAGGGAAGGGGAGGCCCGGCATTACTGGAGGAGAGAAGGGAGGGGGGCAGTGCTGAGGGAAGGGGAGGGCCCGGCATTACTGGAGGAGAGAAGGGAGGGGGGCAGTGCTGAGGTAAGGGGAGGCCCGGCATTACTGGAGGAGAAAAGGGAGGGGGGCAGTGCTGAGGGAAGGGGAGGCCCGGCATTACTGGAGGAGAAGGGAGGGGGCAGTGCTGAGGGAAGGGGAGGCCCGGCATTACTGGAGGAGAGAAGGGAGGGGGGCAGTGCTGAGGGAAGGGGAGGCCCGGCATTACTGGAGGAGAGAAGGGAGGGGGCAGTGCTGAGGGAAGGTGAGGCCCGGCATTTCTGGAGGAGAGAAGGGAGGGGGCAGTGCTGAGGGAAGGGGAGGGCCCGGCATTTCTGGAGGAGAGAAGGGAGGGGGCAGTGCTGAGGGAAGGGGAGGCCCGGCATTTCTGGAGGAGAGAAGGGAGGGGGCAGTGCTGAGGGAAGGGGAGGGCCCGGCATTTCTGGAGGAGAGAAGGGAGGGGGCAGTGCTGAGGGAAGGGGAGGGCCCGGCATTACTGGAGGAGAGAAGGGAGGGGGGCAGTGCTGAGGTAAGGGGAGGCCCGGCATTACTGGAGGAGAGAAGGCAGGGGGGCAGTGCTGAGGTAAGGGGAGGACCGGCATTACTGGAGAAGAGAAGGGAGGGGGGCAGTGCTGAGGGAAGGTGAGGCCCGGCATTACTGGAGGAGAGAAGAGAGGGGGCAGTGCTGAGGGAAGGGGAGGGCCCGACATTACTGGGGGAGAGAAGGGAGGGGGTCAGTGCTGAGGAAAGGGGAGGCCTGGCATTACTGGAGGAGAGAAGGGAGGGGGAAGTGCTTATGGAAGGGAAGGGGAGGGTCCGGCATTACTGGAGGAGAGAAGGGAGGGGGGCAGTGCTGAGGGAAGGGGAGGGCTCGGCATTACTGGAGGAGAGAAGGGAGGGGGGCAGTGCTGAGGGAAGGGGAGGCCCAGCATTACTGGAGGAGAGAAGGGAGGGGGGCAGTGCTGAGGGAAGGGGAGGCCCGGCATTACTGGAGGAGAGAAGGGAGGGGGCAGTGCTGATGGAAGGGAAGGGGAGGGCCCGGCATTACTGGAGGAGAGAAGGGAGGGGGGGCAGTGCTGAGGGAAGGGGAGGGCCCGGCATTACTGGAGGAGAGAAGGGAGGGGGGCAGTGCTGAGGGAAGGGGAGGCCCGGCATTACTGGAGGAGAGAAGGGAGGGGGGCAGTGCTGAGGGAAGGGGAGGCCCGGCATTACTGGAGGAGAGAAGGGAGGGGGGCAGTGCTGAGGGAAGGGGAGGCCCGGCATTACTGGAGGAGAGAAGGGAGGGGGGCAGTGCTGAGAGAAGGGGAGGCCCAGCATTACTGGAGGAGAGAAGGGAGGGGGGCAGTGCTGAGGGAAGGGGAGGCCCGGCATTACTGGAGGAGGGAAGGGGAGGCCCGGCATTACTGGAGGAGAGAAGGGAGAGGGGCAGTGCTGAGGGAAGGGGAGGGCCCGGCATTACTGGGGGAGAGAAGGGAGGGTGGCAGTGCTGAGGGAAGGGGAGGGCCCGGCATTACTGGAGGAGAGAAGGGATGGGGGAAGTGCCGAGGGAAGGGGAGGCCCGGCATTACTGGGGGAGAGAAGGGAGGGGGGCAGTGCTGAGGGAAGGGGAGGCCCGACATTACTGGAGGAGAGAAGGGATGGGGGAAGTGCTGAGGGAAGGGGAGGCCCGGCATTACTGGAGGAGAGAAGGGATGGGGGCAGTGCTGAGGGAAGGGGAGGGTCCGGCATTACTGGAGGAGAGAAGGGAGGGGGGCAGTGCTGAGGTAAGGGGAGGCCCGGCATTACTGGAGGAGAGAAGGGATGAGGGCAGTGCTGAGGGAAGGGGAGGCCCGGCATTACTGGAGGAGGGAAGGGGAGGCCCGGCATTACTGGAGGAGAGAAGGGAGAGGGGCAGTGCTGAGGGAAGAGGAGGGCCCGGCATTACTGGAAGAGAGAAGGGAGGGTGGCAGTGCTGAGGGAAGGGGAGGGCCCGGCATTACTAGAGGAGAGAAGGGATGGGGGCAGTGCTGAGGGAAGGGGAGGCCCGGCATTACTGGAGGAGAGAAGGGAGGGGGGCAGTGCTGAGGGAAGGGGAGGCCCGGCATTACTGGAGGAGAGAAGGGAGGGGGCACTGCTGAGGGAAGGGGAGGCCCGGCATTACTGGAGAGAGAAGGGAGGGGGCAGTGCTGAGGGAAGGGGAGGCCCGGCATTACTGGAGGAGAGAAGGGAGGGGGGCAGTGCTGAGGGAAGGGGAGGCCCGGCATTACTGGAGGAGAGAAGGGAGGGGGGCAGTGCTGAGGGAAGGGGAGGGCCCGGCATTACTGGAGGAGAGAAGGGAGGGGGGGCAGTGCTGAAGAAAGGGGAGGCCCGGCATTACTGGAGAAGAGAAGGGAGGGGGGCGGTGCTGAGGGAAGGGGAGGGCCCGGCATTACTGGAGGAGAGAAGGGAGGGGGGCAGTGCTGAGGGAAGGGGAGGCCCGGCATTACTGGAGGAGAGAAGGGAGGGGGGCAGTGCTGAGGGAAGGGGAGGCCCGGCATTACTGGAGGAGAGAAGGGAGGGGGGCAGTGCTGAGGGAAGGGGAGGCCCGACATTACTGGAGGAGAGAAGGGAGGGGGGCAGTGCTGAGGGAAGGGGAGGGCCCGGCATTACTGGAGGAGAGAAGGGAGGGGGGCAGTGCTGAAGAAAGGGGAGGCCCGGCATTACTGGAGGAGAGAAGGGAGGGGGGCGGTGCTGAGGGAAGGGGAGGCCCGGCATTACTGGAGGAGAGAAGGGAGGGGGGCAGTGCTGAGGGAAGGGGAGGCCCGGCATTACTGGAGGAGAGAAGGGAGGGGGGCAGTGCTGAGGGAAGGGGAGGCCCAGCATTACTGGAGGAGAGAAGGGAGGGGGGCAGTGCTGAGGGAAGGGGAGGCCCGACATTACTGGAGGAGAGAAGGGAGGGGGGCAGTGCTGATGGAAGGGGAGGCCCGGCATTACTGGAGGAGAGCAGGCAGGGGGGCAGTGCTGAGGGAAGGGGAGGCCCGGCATTACTGGAGGAGAGAAGGGAGGGGGGCAGTGCTGAGGAAAGGGAAGGACCCGGCATTACTGGAGGAGAGAGGGGAGGGGGGCAGTGCTGAGGGAAGGGAGGCCCGGCATTACTGGAGGAGGGAAGGGGAGGCCCGGCATTACTGGAGGAGAGAAGGGAGAGGGGGCAGTGCTGAGGGAAGGGGAGGGCCCGGCATTACTGGGGGAGAGAAGGGAGGGTGGCAGTGCTGAGGGAAGGGGAGGGCCCGGCATTACTGGAGGAGAGAAGGGATGGGGGCAGAGCTGAGGGAAGGGGAGGCCCGGCATTACTGGAGGAGAGAAGGGAGGGGGCAGTGCTGAGGGAAGGGGAGGCCCGGCATTACTGGAGGAGAGAAGGTAGGGGGCAGTGCTGAGGGAAGGGGAGGCCCGGCATTACTGGAGGAGAGAAGGGAGGGGGGCAGTGGAGAAGGGGAGGCCCGGCATTACTGGAGGAGAGAAGGGAGGGGGCAGTGCTGAGGGAAGGGGAGGCCCGGCATTACTGGAGAGAGAAGGGAGGGGGGCAGTGCTGAGGGAAGGGGAGGCCCGGCATTACTAGAGGAGAGAAGGGAGGGGGCAGTGCCGAGGGAAGGGGAGGCCCGGCATTACTGGAGGAGAGAAGGGAGGGGGGCAGTGCCGAGGGAAGGGGAGGCCCGGCATTACTGGAGGAGAGAAGGGAGGGGGGCAGTGCCGAGGGAAGGGGAGGCCCGGCATTACTGGAGGAGAGACGGGAGGGGGCAGTGCTGAGGGAAGGGGAGGCCCGGGATTACTGGAGGAGAGAAGGGAGGGGGGCAGTGCTGAGGGAAGGGAGGGCCCGGCATTACTGGAGGAGAGAAGGGAGGGGGGGTAGTGCCGAGGGAAGGGGAGGCCCGGCATTACTGGAGGAGAGAAGGGAGGGGGGCAGTGCCGAGGGAAGGGGAGGCCCGGCATTACTGGAGGAGAGAAGGGAGGGGGGCAATGCCGAGGGAAGGGGAGACCTCTGCATTACTGGGGGAGAGAAGGGAGGGGGGCAGTGCTGAGGGAAGGGGAGGCCCGGCATTACTGGAGGAGAGAAGGGATGGGGGCAGTGCTGAGGGAAGGGGAGGCCCGGCATTACTGGAGGAGAGAAGGGATGGGGGCAGTGCTGAGGGAAGGGGAGGGCCCGGCATTACTGGAGGAGAGAAGGGAGGGGGGCAGTGCTGAGGTAAGGGGAGGCCCGGCATTACTGGAGGAGAGAAGGGATGAGGGCAGTGCTGAGGGAAGGGGAGGCCGGCATTACAGGAGGAGAGAAGGGAGGGGGGCAATGCCGAGGGAAGGAGAGGCCCGGCATTACTGGGGGAGAGAAGGGAGGGGGGCAGTGCTGAGGGAAGGGGAGGCCCGGCATTACTGGAGGAGAGAAGGGATGGGGGCAGTGCTGAGGGAAGGGGAGGCCCGGCATTACTGGAGGAGAGAAGGGATGGGGGCAGTGCTGAGGGAAGGGGAGGGCTCGGCATTACTGGAGGAGAGAAGGGAGGGGGGCAGTGCTGAGGTAAGGGGAGGCCCGGCATTACTGGAGGAGAGAAGGGATGAGGGCAGTGCTGAGGGAAGGGGAGGCCGGCATTACTGGAGGAGAGAAGGGATGGGGGCAGTGCTGAGGGAAGGGGAGGGCCCGGCATTACTGGAGGAGAGAAGGGAGGGGGCAGTGCTGAGGTAAGGGGAGGCCCGGCATTACTGGAGGAGAGAAGGGATGAGGGCAGTGCTGAGGGAAGGGGAGGCCCGGCATTACTGGAGGAGAGAAGGGATGGGGGCAGTGCTGAGGGAAGGGGAGGGCCCGGCATTACTGGAGGAGAGAAGGGAGGGTGGCAGTGCTGAGGTAAGGGGTGGCCCGGCATTACTAGAGGAGAGAAGGGAGGGGGGCAGTGCTGAGGGAAGGGGAGGCCCGGCATTACTGGAGGAGAGAAGGGAGGGGGGCAGTGCTGAGGGAAGGGGAGGGCCGGCATTACTGGAGGAGAGAAGGGAGGGGGGCAGTGCTGAGGAAAGGGAAGGGCCCGGCATTACTGGAGGAGAGAAGGGAGGGGGGCAATGCTGAGGGAAGGGGAGGCCCGGCATTACTGGAGGAGGGAAGGGGAGGCCCGGCATTACTGGAGGAGAGAAGGGAGAGGGGCAGTGCTGAGGGAAGGGGAGGGCCCGGCATTACTGGAAGAGAGAAGGGAGGGTGGCAGTGCTGAGGGAAGGGGAGGGCCCGGCATTACTGGAGGAGAGAAGGGATGGGGGCAGTGCTGAGGGAAGGGGAGGCCCGGCATTACTGGAGGAGAGAAGGGAGGGGGGCAGTGCTGAGGGAAGGGGAGGCCCGGCATTACTGGAGGAGAGAAGGGAGGGGGCAGTGCTGAGGGAAGGGGAGGCCCGGCATTACTGGAGAGAGAAGGGAGGGGGGCAGTACTGAGGGAAGGGGAGGCCCGGCATTACTGGAAGAGAGAAGGGAGGGGGGCAGTGCCGAGGGAAGGGGAGGCCAGGCATTACTGGAGGAGAGAAGGGAGGGGGGCAGTGCCGAGGGAAGGGGAGGCCCGGCATTACTGGAGGAGAGAAGGGAGGGGGGGCAGTGCCGAGGGAAGGGGAGGCCCGGCATTACTGGGGGAAAGAAGGGAGGGGGGCAGTGCTGAGGGAAGGGGAGGGCCCGGCATTACTGGAGGAGAGAAGGGAGGGGGGCAGTGCTGAGGGAAGGGGAGGCCCGGCATTACTGGAGGAGAGAAGGGAGGGGGGCAGTGCTGAGGGAAGGGGAGGCCCTGCATTACTGGAGGAGAGAAGGGAGGGGGGCAGTGCTGAGGGAAGGGGTGGCCCGGCATTACTGGGGGAGAGAAGGGAGGGAGCAGTGCTGAGGGAAGGGGAGGCCCGGCATTACTGGAGGAGAGAAGGGAGGGGGGCAGTGCTGAGGGAAGGGGAGGGCCCGGCATTACTGGAGGAGAGAAGGGAGGGGGGCAGTGCTGAGGTAAGGGGAGGCCCGGCATTACTGGAGGAGAAAAGGGAGGGGGGCAGTGCTGAGGGAAGGGGAGGCCCGGCATTACTGGAGGAGAAGGGAGGGGGCAGTGCTGAGGGAAGGGGAGGCCCGGCATTACTGGAGGAGAGAAGGGAGGGGGCAGTGCTGAGGGAAGGTGAGGCCCGGCATTTCTGGAGGAGAGAAGGGAGGGGGCAGTGCTGAGGGAAGGGGAGGGCCCGGCATTTCTGGAGGAGAGAAGGGAGGGGGCAGTGCTGAGGGAAGGGGAGGGCCCGGCATTACTGGAGGAGAGAAGGGAGGGGGGCAGTGCTGAGGTAAGGGGAGGCCCGGCATTACTGGAGGAGAGAAGGCAGGGGGGCAGTGCTGAGTAAGGGGAGGACCGGCATTACTGGAGAAGAGAAGGGAGGGGGGCAGTGCTGAGGGAAGGTGAGGCCCGGCATTACTGGAGGAGAGAAGAGAGGGGGCAGTGCTGAGGGAAGGGGAGGGCCCGACATTACTGGGGGAGAGAAGGGAGGGGGTCAGTGCTGAGGAAAGGGGAGGCCTGGCATTACTGGAGGAGAGAAGGGAGGGGGAAGTGCTTATGGAAGGGAAGGGGAGGGTCCGGCATTACTGGAGGAGAGAAGGGAGGGGGGCAGTGCTGAGGGAAGGGGAGGGCTCGGCATTACTGGAGGAGAGAAGGGAGGGGGGCAGTGCTGAGGGAAGGGGAGGCCCAGCATTACTGGAGGAGAGAAGGGAGGGGGGCAGTGCTGAGGGAAGGGGAGGCCCGGCATTACTGGAGGAGAGAAGGGAGGGGGCAGTGCTGATGGAAGGGAAGGGGAGGGCCCGGCATTACTGGAGGAGAGAAGGGAGGGGGGCAGTGCTGAGGGAAGGGGAGGGCCCGGCATTACTGGAGGAGAGAAGGGAGGGGGGCAGTGCTGAGGGAAGGGGAGGCCCGGCATTACTGGAGGAGAGAAGGGAGGGGGGCAGTGCTGAGGGAAGGGGAGGCCCGGCATTACTGGAGGAGAGAAGGGAGGGGGGCAGTGCTGAGGGAAGGGGAGGCCCGGCATTACTGGAGGAGAGAAGGGAGGGGGGCAGTGCTGAGAGAAGGGGAGGCCCAGCATTACTGGAGGAGAGAAGGGAGGGGGGCAGTGCTGAGGGAAGGGGAGGCCCGGCATTACTGGAGGAGGGAAGGGGAGGCCCGGCATTACTGGAGGAGAGAAGGGAGAGGGGCAGTGCTGAGGGAAGGGGAGGGCCCGGCATTACTGGGGGAGAGAAGGGAGGGTGGCAGTGCTGAGGGAAGGGGAGGGCCCGGCATTACTGGAGGAGAGAAGGGATGGGGGAAGTGCCGAGGGAAGGGGAGGCCCGGCATTACTGGGGGAGAGAAGGGAGGGGGGCAGTGCTGAGGGAAGGGGAGGCCCGACATTACTGGAGGAGAGAAGGGATGGGGGAAGTGCTGAGGGAAGGGGAGGCCCGGCATTACTGGAGGAGAGAAGGGATGGGGGCAGTGCTGAGGGAAGGGGAGGGTCCGGCATTACTGGAGGAGAGAAGGGAGGGGGGCAGTGCTGAGGTAAGGGGAGGCCCGGCATTACTGGAGGAGAGAAGGGATGAGGGCAGTGCTGAGGGAAGGGGAGGCCCGGCATTACTGGAGGAGGGAAGGGGAGGCCCGGCATTACTGGAGGAGAGAAGGGAGAGGGGCAGTGCTGAGGGAAGAGGAGGGCCCGGCATTACTGGAAGAGAGAAGGGAGGGTGGCAGTGCTGAGGGAAGGGGAGGGCCCGGCATTACTAGAGGAGAGAAGGGATGGGGGCAGTGCTGAGGGAAGGGGAGGCCCGGCATTACTGGAGGAGAGAAGGGAGGGGGGCAGTGCTGAGGGAAGGGGAGGCCCGGCATTACTGGAGGAGAGAAGGGAGGGGGCACTGCTGAGGGAAGGGGAGGCCCGGCATTACTGGAGAGAGAAGGGAGGGGGCAGTGCTGAGGGAAGGGGAGGCCCGGCATTACTGGAGGAGAGAAGGGAGGGGGGCAGTGCTGAGGGAAGGGGAGGCCCGGCATTACTGGAGGAGAGAAGGGAGGGGGGCAGTGCTGAGGGAAGGGGAGGGCCCGGCATTACTGGAGGAGAGAAGGGAGGGGGGCAGTGCTGAAGAAAGGGGAGGCCCGGCATTACTGGAGAAGAGAAGGGAGGGGGGCGGTGCTGAGGGAAGGGGAGGCCCGGCATTACTGGAGGAGAGAAGGGAGGGGGGCAGTGCTGAGGGAAGGGGAGGCCCGGCATTACTGGAGGAGAGAAGGGAGGGGGGCAGTGCTGAGGGAAGGGGAGGCCCGGCATTACTGGAGGAGAGAAGGGAGGGGGGCAGTGCTGAGGGAAGGGGAGGCCCGACATTACTGGAGGAGAGAAGGGAGGGGGGCAGTGCTGAGGGAAGGGGAGGGCCCGGCATTACTGGAGGAGAGAAGGGAGGGGGGCAGTGCTGAAGAAAGGGGAGGCCCGGCATTACTGGAGGAGAGAAGGGAGGGGGGCGGTGCTGAGGGAAGGGGAGGCCCGGCATTACTGGAGGAGAGAAGGGAGGGGGGCAGTGCTGAGGGAAGGGGAGGCCCGGCATTACTGGAGGAGAGAAGGGAGGGGGGCAGTGCTGAGGGAAGGGGAGGCCCAGCATTACTGGAGGAGAGAAGGGAGGGGGGCAGTGCTGAGGGAAGGGGAGGCCCGACATTACTGGAGGAGAGAAGGGAGGGGGGCAGTGCTGATGGAAGGGGAGGCCCGGCATTACTGGAGGAGAGCAGGCAGGGGGGCAGTGCTGAGGGAAGGGGAGGCCCGGCATTACTGGAGGAGAGAAGGGAGGGGGGCAGTGCTGAGGAAAGGGAAGGACCCGGCATTACTGGAGGAGAGAAGGGAGGGGGGCAGTGCTGAGGGAAGGGGAGGCCCGGCATTACTGGAGGAGGGAAGGGGAGGCCCGGCATTACTGGAGGAGAGAAGGGAGAGGGGCAGTGCTGAGGGAAGGGGAGGGCCCGGCATTACTGGGGGAGAGAAGGGAGGGTGGCAGTGCTGAGGGAAGGGGAGGGCCCGGCATTACTGGAGGAGAGAAGGGATGGGGGCAGAGCTGAGGGAAGGGGAGGCCCGGCATTACTGGAGGAGAGAAGGGAGGGGGCAGTGCTGAGGGAAGGGGAGGCCCGGCATTACTGGAGGAGAGAAGGTAGGGGGCAGTGCTGAGGGAAGGGGAGGCCCGGCATTACTGGAGGAGAGAAGGGAGGGGGGCAGTGCTGAGAGAAGGGGAGGCCCGGCATTACTGGAGGAGAGAAGGGAGGGGGCAGTGCTGAGGGAAGGGGAGGCCCGGCATTACTGGAGAGAGAAGGGAGGGGGGCAGTGCTGAGGGAAGGGGAGGCCCGGCATTACTAGAGGAGAGAAGGGAGGGGGCAGTGCCGAGGGAAGGGGAGGCCCGGCATTACTGGAGGAGAGAAGGGAGGGGGGCAGTGCCGAGGGAAGGGGAGGCCCGGCATTACTGGGGGAAAGAAGGGAGGGGGGCAGTGCTGAGGGAAGGGGAGGGCCCGGCATTACTGGAGGAGAGAAGGGAGGGGGGCAGTACTGAGGGAAGGGGAGGCCCGGCATTACTGGAGGAGAGAAGGGAGGGGGGCAGTGCTGAGGGAAGGGGAGGCCCTGCATTACTGGAGGAGAGAAGGGAGGGGGGCAGTGCTGAGGGAAGGGGTGGCCCGGCATTACTGGGGGAGAGAAGGGAGGGAGCAGTGCTGAGGGAAGGGGAGGCCCGGCATTACTGGAGGAGAGAAGGGAGGGGGGCAGTGCTGAGGGAAGGGGAGGGCCCGGCATTACTGGAGGAGAGAAGGGAGGGGGGCAGTGCTGAGGTAAGGGGAGGCCCGGCATTACTGGAGGAGAAAAGGGAGGGGGGCAGTGCTGAGGGAAGGGGAGGCCCGGCATTACTGGAGGAGAAGGGAGGGGGCAGTGCTGAGGGAAGGGGAGGCCCGGCATTACTGGAGGAGAGAAGGGAGGGGGGCAGTGCTGAGGGAAGGGGAGGCCCGGCATTACTGGAGGAGAGAAGGGAGGGGGCAGTGCTGAGGGAAGGGGAGGGCCCGGCATTTCTGGAGGAGAGAAGGGAGAGGGCAGTGCTGAGGGAAGGGGAGGGCCCGGCATTACTGGAGGAGAGAAGGGAGGGGGGCAGTGCTGAGGTAAGGGGAGGCCCGGCATTACTGGAGGAGAGAAGGCAGGGGGGCAGTGCTGAGGTAAGGGGAGGACCGGCATTACTGGAGAAGAGAAGGGAGGGGGGCAGTGCTGAGGGAAGGTGAGGCCCGGCATTACTGGAGGAGAGAAGAGAGGGGGCAGTGCTGAGGGAAGGGGAGGGCCCGACATTACTGGGGGAGAGAAGGGAGGGGGTCAGTGCTGAGGAAAGGGGAGGCCTGGCATTACTGGAGGAGAGAAGGGAGGGGGAAGTGCTTATGGAAGGGAAGGGGAGGGTCCGGCATTACTGGAGGAGAGAAGGGAGGGGGGCAGTGCTGAGGGAAGGGGAGGGCTCGGCATTACTGGAGGAGAGAAGGGAGGGGGGCAGTGCTGATGGAAGGGAAGGGGAGGGCCCGGCATTACTGGAGGAGAGAAGGGAGGGGGGCAGTGCTGAGGGAAGGGGAGGGCCCGGCATTACTGGAGGAGAGAAGGGAGGGGGGCAGTGCTGAGGGAAGGGGAGGCCCGGCATTACTGGAGGAGAGAAGGGAGGGGGGCAGTGCTGAGGGAAGGGGAGGCCCGGCATTACTGGAGGAGAGAAGGGAGGGGGGCAGTGCTGAGGGAAGGGGAGGCCCGGCATTACTGGAGGAGAGAAGGGAGGGGGGCAGTGCTGAGAGAAGGGGAGGCCCAGCATTACTGGAGGAGAGAAGGGAGGGGGGCAGTGCTGAGGGAAGGGGAGGCCCGGCATTACTGGAGGAGGGAAGGGGAGGCCCGGCATTACTGGAGGAGAGAAGGGAGAGGGGCAGTGCTGAGGGAAGGGGAGGGCCCGGCATTACTGGGGGAGAGAAGGGAGGGTGGCAGTGCTGAGGGAAGGGGAGGGCCCGGCATTACTGGAGGAGAGAAGGGATGGGGGAAGTGCCGAGGGAAGGGGAGGCCCGGCATTACTGGGGGAGAGAAGGGAGGGGGGCAGTGCTGAGGGAAGGGGAGGCCCGACATTACTGGAGGAGAGAAGGGATGGGGGAAGTGCTGAGGGAAGGGGAGGCCCGGCATTACTGGAGGAGAGAAGGGATGGGGGCAGTGCTGAGGGAAGGGGAGGGTCCGGCATTACTGGAGGAGAGAAGGGAGGGGGGCAGTGCTGAGGTAAGGGGAGGCCCGGCATTACTGGAGGAGAGAAGGGATGAGGGCAGTGCTGAGGGAAGGGGAGGCCCGGCATTACTGGAGGAGGGAAGGGGAGGCCCGGCATTACTGGAGGAGAGAAGGGAGAGGGGCAGTGCTGAGGGAAGAGGAGGGCCCGGCATTACTGGAAGAGAGAAGGGAGGGTGGCAGTGCTGAGGGAAGGGGAGGGCCCGGCATTACTAGAGGAGAGAAGGGATGGGGGCAGTGCTGAGGGAAGGGGAGGCCCGGCATTACTGGAGGAGAGAAGGGAGGGGGGCAGTGCTGAGGGAAGGGGAGGCCCGGCATTACTGGAGGAGAGAAGGGAGGGGGCACTGCTGAGGGAAGGGGAGGCCCGGCATTACTGGAGAGAGAAGGGAGGGGGCAGTGCTGAGGGAAGGGGAGGCCCGGCATTACTGGAGGAGAGAAGGGAGGGGGGCAGTGCTGAGGGAAGGGGAGGCCCGGCATTACTGGAGGAGAGAAGGGAGGGGGGCAGTGCTGAGGGAAGGGGAGGGCCCGGCATTACTGGAGGAGAGAAGGGAGGGGGGCAGTGCTGAAGAAAGGGGAGGCCCGGCATTACTGGAGAAGAGAAGGGAGGGGGGCGGTGCTGAGGGAAGGGGAGGCCCGGCATTACTGGAGGAGAGAAGGGAGGGGGGCAGTGCTGAGGGAAGGGGAGGCCCGGCATTACTGGAGGAGAGAAGGGAGGGGGGCAGTGCTGAGGGAAGGGGAGGCCCGGCATTACTGGAGGAGAGAAGGGAGGGGGGCAGTGCTGAGGGAAGGGGAGGCCCGACATTACTGGAGGAGAGAAGGGAGGGGGGCAGTGCTGAGGGAAGGGGAGGGCCCGGCATTACTGGAGGAGAGAAGGGAGGGGGGCAGTGCTGAAGAAAGGGGAGGCCCGGCATTACTGGAGGAGAGAAGGGAGGGGGGCGGTGCTGAGGGAAGGGGAGGCCCGGCATTACTGGAGGAGAGAAGGGAGGGGGGCAGTGCTGAGGGAAGGGGAGGCCCGGCATTACTGGAGGAGAGAAGGGAGGGGGGCAGTGCTGAGGGAAGGGGAGGCCCAGCATTACTGGAGGAGAGAAGGGAGGGGGGCAGTGCTGAGGGAAGGGGAGGCCCGACATTACTGGAGGAGAGATGGGAGGGGGGGCAGTGCTGATGGAAGGGGAGGCCCGGCATTACTGGAGGAGAGCAGGCAGGGGGGCAGTGCTGAGGGAAGGGGAGGCCCGGCATTACTGGAGGAGAGAAGGGAGGGGGGCAGTGCTGAGGAAAGGGAAGGACCCGGCATTACTGGAGGAGAGAAGGGAGGGGGGCAGTGCTGAGGGAAGGGGAGGCCCGGCATTACTGGAGGAGGGAAGGGGAGGCCCGGCATTACTGGAGGAGAGAAGGGAGAGGGGCAGTGCTGAGGGAAGGGGAGGGCCCGGCATTACTGGGGGAGAGAAGGGAGGGTGGCAGTGCTGAGGGAAGGGGAGGGCCCGGCATTACTGGAGGAGAGAATTGAGGGGGCAGTGCTGAGGGAAGGGGAGGCCCGGCATTACTGGAGGAGAGAAGGGAGGGGGCAGTGCTGAGGGAAGGGGAGGCCCGGCATTACTGGAGGAGAGAAGGTAGGGGGCAGTGCTGAGGGAAGGGGAGGCCCGGCATTACTGGAGGAGAGAAGGGAGGGGGGCAGTGCTGAGAGAAGGGGAGGCCCGGCATTACTGGAGGAGAGAAGGGAGGGGGCAGTGCTGAGGGAAGGGGAGGCCCGGCATTACTGGAGAGAGAAGGGAGGGGGGCAGTGCTGAGGGAAGGGGAGGCCCGGCATTACTAGAGGAGAGAAGGGAGGGGGCAGTGCCGAGGGAAGGGGAGGCCCGGCATTACTGGAGGAGAGAAGGGAGGGGGGCAGTGCCGAGGGAAGGGGAGGCCCGGCATTACTGGAGGAGAGAAGGGAGGGGGGCAGTGCCGAGGGAAGGGGAGGCCCGGCATTACTGGAGGAGAGAAGGGAGGGGGCAGTGCTGAGGGAAGGGGAGGCCCGGGATTACTGGAGGAGAGAAGGGAGGGGGGCAGTGCTGAGGGAAGGGGAGGCCCGGCATTACTGGAGGAGAGAAGGGAGGGGGGTAGTGCCGAGGGAAGGGGAGGCCCGGCATTACTGGAGGAGAGAAGGGAGGGGGGCAGTGCCGAGGGAAGGGGAGGCCCGGCATTACTGGAGGAGAGAAGGGAGGGGGGCAATGCCGAGGGAAGGGGAGACCTCTGCATTACTGGGGGAGAGAAGGGAGGGGGGCAGTGCTGAGGGAAGGGGAGGCCCGGCATTACTGGAGGAGAGAAGGGATGGGGGCAGTGCTGAGGGAAGGGGAGGCCCGGCATTACTGGAGGAGAGAAGGGATGGGGGCAGTGCTGAGGGAAGGGGAGGGCCCGGCATTACTGGAGGAGAGAAGGGAGGGGGGCAGTGCTGAGGTAAGGGGAGGCCCGGCATTACTGGAGGAGAGAAGGGATGAGGGCAGTGCTGAGGGAAGGGGAGGCCCGGCATTACAGGAGGAGAGAAGGGAGGGGGGCAATGCCGAGGGAAGGAGAGGCCCGGCATTACTGGGGGAGAGAAGGGAGGGGGGCAGTGCTGAGGGAAGGGGAGGCCCGGCATTACTGGAGGAGAGAAGGGATGGGGGCAGTGCTGAGGGAAGGGGAGGCCCGGCATTACTGGAGGAGAGAAGGGATGGGGGCAGTGCTGAGGGAAGGGGAGGGCTCGGCATTACTGGAGGAGAGAAGGGAGGGGGGCAGTGCTGAGGTAAGGGGAGGCCCGGCATTACTGGAGGAGAGAAGGGATGAGGGCAGTGCTGAGGGAAGGGGAGGCCCGGCATTACTGGAGGAGAGAAGGGATGGGGGCAGTGCTGAGGGAAGGGGAGGGCCCGGCATTACTGGAGGAGAGAAGGGAGGGGGCAGTGCTGAGGTAAGGGGAGGCCCGGCATTACTGGAGGAGAGAAGGGATGAGGGCAGTGCTGAGGGAAGGGGAGGCCCGGCATTACTGGAGGAGAGAAGGGATGGGGGCAGTGCTGAGGGAAGGGGAGGGCCCGGCATTACTGGAGGAGAGAAGGGAGGGTGGCAGTGCTGAGGTAAGGGGTGGCCCGGCATTACTAGAGGAGAGAAGGGAGGGGGGCAGTGCTGAGGGAAGGGGAGGCCCGGCATTACTGGAGGAGAGAAGGGAGGGGGGCAGTGCTGAGGGAAGGGGAGGGCCGGCATTACTGGAGGAGAGAAGGGAGGGGGGCAGTGCTGAGGAAAGGGAAGGGCCCGGCATTACTGGAGGAGAGAAGGGAGGGGGGCAATGCTGAGGGAAGGGGAGGCCCGGCATTACTGGAGGAGGGAAGGGGAGGCCCGGCATTACTGGAGGAGAGAAGGGAGAGGGGCAGTGCTGAGGGAAGGGGAGGGCCCGGCATTACTGGAAGAGAGAAGGGAGGGTGGCAGTGCTGAGGGAAGGGGAGGGCCCGGCATTACTGGAGGAGAGAAGGGATGGGGGCAGTGCTGAGGGAAGGGGAGGCCCGGCATTACTGGAGGAGAGAAGGGAGGGGGGCAGTGCTGAGGGAAGGGGAGGCCCGGCATTACTGGAGGAGAGAAGGGAGGGGGCAGTGCTGAGGGAAGGGGAGGCCCGGCATTACTGGAGAGAGAAGGGAGGGGGGCAGTACTGAGGGAAGGGGAGGCCCGGCATTACTGGAAGAGAGAAGGGAGGGGGGCAGTGCCGAGGGAAGGGGAGGCCAGGCATTACTGGAGGAGAGAAGGGAGGGGGGCAGTGCCGAGGGAAGGGGAGGCCCGGCATTACTGGAGGAGAGAAGGGAGGGGGGCAGTGCCGAGGGAAGGGGAGGCCCGGCATTACTGGGGGAAAGAAGGGAGGGGGGCAGTGCTGAGGGAAGGGGAGGGCCCGGCATTACTGGAGGAGAGAAGGGAGGGGGGCAGTGCTGAGGGAAGGGGAGGCCCGGCATTACTGGAGGAGAGAAGGGAGGGGGGCAGTGCTGAGGGAAGGGGAGGCCCTGCATTACTGGAGGAGAGAAGGGAGGGGGGCAGTGCTGAGGGAAGGGGTGGCCCGGCATTACTGGGGGAGAGAAGGGAGGGAGCAGTGCTGAGGGAAGGGGAGGCCCGGCATTACTGGAGGAGAGAAGGGAGGGGGGCAGTGCTGAGGGAAGGGGAGGGCCCGGCATTACTGGAGGAGAGAAGGGAGGGGGGCAGTGCTGAGGTAAGGGGAGGCCCGGCATTACTGGAGGAGAAAAGGGAGGGGGGCAGTGCTGAGGGAAGGGGAGGCCCGGCATTACTGGAGGAGAAGGGAGGGGGCAGTGCTGAGGGAAGGGGAGGCCCGGCATTACTGGAGGAGAGAAGGGAGGGGGGCAGTGCTGAGGGAAGGGGAGGCCCGGCATTACTGGAGGAGAGAAGGGAGGGGGCAGTGCTGAGGGAAGGTGAGGCCCGGCATTTCTGGAGGAGAGAAGGGAGGGGGCAGTGCTGAGGGAAGGGGAGGGCCCGGCATTTCTGGAGGAGAGAAGGGAGGGGGCAGTGCTGAGGGAAGGGGAGGGCCCGGCATTACTGGAGGAGAGAAGGGAGGGGGGCAGTGCTGAGGTAAGGGGAGGCCCGGCATTACTGGAGGAGAGAAGGCAGGGGGGCAGTGCTGAGGTAAGGGGAGGACCGGCATTACTGGAGAAGAGAAGGGAGGGGGGCAGTGCTGAGGGAAGGTGAGGCCCGGCATTACTGGAGGAGAGAAGAGAGGGGGCAGTGCTGAGGGAAGGGGAGGGCCCGACATTACTGGGGGAGAGAAGGGAGGGGGTCAGTGCTGAGGAAAGGGGAGGCCTGGCATTACTGGAGGAGAGAAGGGAGGGGGAAGTGCTTATGGAAGGGAAGGGGAGGGTCCGGCATTACTGGAGGAGAGAAGGGAGGGGGGCAGTGCTGAGGGAAGGGGAGGGCTCGGCATTACTGGAGGAGAGAAGGGAGGGGGGCAGTGCTGAGGGAAGGGGAGGCCCAGCATTACTGGAGGAGAGAAGGGAGGGGGGGCAGTGCTGAGGGAAGGGGAGGCCCGGCATTACTGGAGGAGAGAAGGGAGGGGGCAGTGCTGATGGAAGGGAAGGGGAGGGCCCGGCATTACTGGAGGAGAGAAGGGAGGGGGGCAGTGCTGAGGGAAGGGGAGGGCCCGGCATTACTGGAGGAGAGAAGGGAGGGGGGCAGTGCTGAGGGAAGGGGAGGCCCGGCATTACTGGAGGAGAGAAGGGAGGGGGGCAGTGCTGAGGGAAGGGGAGGCCCGGCATTACTGGAGGAGAGAAGGGAGGGGGGCAGTGCGGAGGGAAGGGGAGGCCCGGCTTGCACCCTACACTTGCTCCATGTATGAAGAAGCGGGCCAAAAAACAAATCTTGGCAGAGTGACAGCACGGGCAGCCAATCAGGAGAGGGGGAGTTTTTTTTGTTTAAACCATTCTTGCAGGCTTGCTTCCCGGGGGCCGGACCAAATGATTTTCGCGGGCCGGACGTTCCCCACCCCTGCTTTATAGGAACAAATCCTCCCTAAGGCCCTCATGCAGTAAGCAGCGATAAGCCACTTATCACCAGCTTATCGCCAAAAAAGCCTACAGCGATTCAGTAAGCCCAGAGAAGCTGGCGATAAGAGCAAAAATTACCGTTTTTTTGCCGAAAAATAAATAAATAAAAATTACAAATCGGCAGACGCGCGGTGATAAGCCACTTTTCGGCACTGATCGCCAGTTTTTCAAACACGCTCAATTCTATAAGCCCTGATCAGCTTATTGCGGCTGATCGCCAATTTAAAATTGCTGTTTCTTCTCCAAATTGTCCAGCCACAAAAGTTGATAAAGTGCTATGCACGAAACGCGTAGAAGGGTTGCATCCCTTGATTTTATGACACTTCAATAAAGATCACATATTCTTGGCCAGACCTGTTCTTCTTTTGGATTGCGGAGCGCTGCATTACTCTCTACTTCGCTGGACTTCATTCTCCACAGCAGCACGCGATGGAGGGGAGACTCTGGTGAAAGCAGTGGTACAGTGAGTACTCAGGGCCAACCCAATGAGGTGGAGGAGGCTGTCTCTGGACTACCTACCCCCACCTTCAGGGTATCTGGTGCCCCAACTTTTGGATACTCAAATGCTTGCATTAATAATAATCAATATCCAGATTGTACCCCCCTCCTTCCTGTGTATAGGACACTTTTGAGCACCTTATCTCACCTCAGCCACAAAAGTTGGCAAGAAGGTGGGGTGAAGCTGCGATGAAAATAAAATGCGTGTGTCCCGGAGCTGATACCCATTAATATCAGCACCAGAGACCCCCGGCATGAATCCCATGCATAAAAAATGCATTTACAGGCAACTTCATTACCGCCAAGGCAATGAAGGGGTTATACACCCGTGCCAGGCTTACTGCGGGTAGCGGGGGTGGGTGAAGGTGGTATTTGGCCCTGGGTGGGTGTTTAGGCCTTGCCAGGGGGTTGCGGGATGACTTAACCTCTTCTTTACCTTAGCGGTTAATACCGCTAAGGTAATGAAGGGGTTAACCCCTCCCGCTACCCCCCCACCCGGTAGACCTAAACACACTTCCTTGGGGCCAATACCCCATTCACCCACCCCCACTACTCACAATAAACAAAAATACACATAACAGCCTCACTATCCAACCCTAGGTCCCTAATAAACCATTACAATATTCATAAAACCATTATTTTTTTTACACACAGGATTAATACCGCAGTCCAGCAGGGGTCCCCGGTGGTCCATAGATGGGTGTCCGCAGGTTCCACAGTTCACTCTGGGGGGTGCCCACCGGTGTCTGGGGGACTTCGGGTTGTCCCCGCTAGGCTCCGTGGGCCTCCAGGTGGTCCCCGCGGGTGTCCGTGGGCACCAATGCGTCCACACGGTTGTCTGGGAGCTTTCAGGTGGTTCCCACAGGTGTCTAGGGGCCCTCGGGTGGTTCCCACGGGTGTCTGGGGGGCCCTCGGGTGGCCCTGTGGGTGCCTGGGGCCCCCACAGCTGTGGGGCCACCAGTTCTTCCCCGCAGGTGTCCTTCGTGGGTCCTCAGGTGGTCCCTGTGGGAGTCTGGGGGTCCTTGGGTTGTCCCCGTGGGTCCCCGCTGGTGGCTGTACCAATCCTGTATTTAAAAAAACAAAAACATGGCCTACATTTACATCAATACAGCTCCCCCCACCCCACCAAACACATACAGTACAGTAATGGGCAAAATAACTATTATCCAGACACGTGGTCATCTCTCCATCTTTACTATACAGACTTGCACAGACGATAGTTGCGAGCTGTGACTCCCAGACAGGCAGAAAGCTGCAGTGATACCCAGGGGGAGGGGGAGAGACCTCTGATTGCTTCCTCCTCTCCTGCAGCATCTCCTCCAGTGTATCATCCCATACAGGAGTCACAGCATGGGGGGGGGGGGAGGATCCCATCCTATATTGCAGAGGAAGGATAGCAGTGCCTGTCCTACCCCTCCTTGTCACATGGGATTAGGGCTATGTTATTCAGTGAGGGGTTGTATGTTTGTATTAGTAGGGACAGGCAAGGCCGGAGCCAGATGGGGTTCTCCTGCCTCTGTCCTCCCTGTCTCCTGACCCTTCCTGTAGCCGGACAAACAGAATATGGATAACAGAAGGGGAAATAAAACTAAGAGGTGCCGGCAGGAGAAGGCCGTGTCATATCTATTCTTATTAAATAGTATTCTTCCAGAGCTGCACTCAGACCTCTCCCACACACCCACAGGACAGCCCACTAAATAGACACAGCCCCGCCCCCTATGATGTCAGCAGGACCTCCTCTCTGTCTAGGCCTGCACAGAGCCAGGGGCCCGCCTCTATCACAGAGGCGGGGCTTGGTGAGGGGGAAAAACCCATGGTCACTACTGGCGCCTGCCCTTACCAGGGCTTACTCCAGTAGTAGAAGGATAAGTAGCCCGTTCTGCTTACAGGGGGCTACATACAAATAACAGATCGGGAATAAGTGCTTCAGACAAAAAGTTACATTTCGGAAGAGTCCCTGCTCCAAAGAGCTTACAATCTAATTGTTAGGAAGAATGTACAGAGACAGTAGGAGGGCGTTCTGGTAAGTGCGTCTGCAGGGGGCCAAGCTTCATGTATCGTGTGTACAGTATTAGCCACGGGGCTACTCATATGCTTCTTTAAGCAGGTGTGCCTTAAGGTGGCTCTTAAAGGTCATTCCAGAGGTGCGGGGCAGTCAGTGAGAAAGGGTTAAGGCGGGAGAGGGCTTTAGATACAAAGGGGGTACAACGCAAGAGTCGGGATGGTGCATAGGAAGAAATTAGGGCTGAGATGTGAGGAGGGGCAGAGGAGTGTAAAGCTTTAAAAGTGAGGAGGAGAATTGAGTGTGAGATGCGGGATGTGACAGGAAGCCAGGAGAGGGGTTTCAGGAGGGGAGACGCTGAGACAGATTTAAGAAAGAGTGCAGGGGCGCGGTTTGGGGCCTGACAGGATAGTCGGGTTTGTCTGAAGCTCCCTAAGATATACATTTGACTGAGTAATACTAGCCCAAATTCGGACAAAATAATAAATACCCTATTTCCTCGATTGTAAGACGCACCCTTGATTTAATAAAAAAAAATTGGGGAGAAAAAAATCTCACTGTATTAAATGTGCAGAATTTTTTTGTTTATTTTTTTAACTAGCAGGGTCACATGACACTTCAATAACTAATGGGGAGAGCGAGGCAGACACAGAATGGGGAGCGACAGGCAGAATGGGGGGAGAGAGAATGGGGGGGGGAAAGAGAATTGGGGGGGGAAGAGAATGGGGGGAGGAAAGAGAAGGGGGGGGGGAGAGAGTGGGTGGGGGGGAGAGAATGGGTGGGTGGAGAGAATGGGTGGGTGGGGGGGGAGAGAATGGGTGGGTGGGGGGGGGGAGAGAATGGGCGGGTGGGGGGGAGAATGGGTGGGTGGGGGGGGGGAGAGAATGGGTGGGTGGGGGGGAGAGAATGGGTGGGTGGGGGAGGAGAGAATGGGTGGGGGAGGGGGAGAGAATGGGTGGGGGAGGGGGAGAGAATGGGTGGGGGGGAGAGAGTGGGTGGGGGGAGAGAATGGGTGGGGGGGGGAGAGAATGGGTGGGGGGGAGAGAATGGGTGGGGGGGGGAGAGAATGGGTGGGGGGGGAGAGAATGGGTGGGGGGGGGAGAGAATGGGTGGGGGGGGGGGAGAGAATGGGTGGGGGGGGAGAGAATGGGTGGGGGGGGGGAGAGAATGGGTGGGGGGGGAGAGAATGGGTGGGGGGGGAGAGAATGGGTGGGGGGGGAGAGAATGGGTGGGGGGGGGAGAGAATGGGTGGGGGGGGGAGAATGGGTGGGGGGGGGAGAATGGGTGGGGGGGGAGAGAATGGGTGGGGGGGGAGAGAATGGGTGGGGGGGGGAGAGAATGGGTGGGGGGGGGAGAGAATGGGTGGGGGGGGGAGAGAATGTGTGGGGGGGGAGAGAGAACACACAGACCAGAGAGAGAGAGACAGATATGGCAGGGGCAGTGGCAGTGTGGGGGGATTTTAGCTATTTACATTTAGTACCTTTTTTATGATGATTCCAAGTACCTGATTCCTGTACCTGATTCCTGTACTCATTGCTTTCCTTAACGTAAAAAGAACATGTTCTAACAATCTCCTCTCTTGCTTTTGATAGCAGAGACAGACACAGACACAGAATCAGAGAGACACACACACACACACACACACACAGACACAGACACATATTCCCCCATACAATCGCATACAATGTGTGTGTGCGGGGAGCTCAGTGTTACCAGGTGTGGTGCTTTACCTGTTAGGCTCACAGGGGGCCTAAGCCTCCGCCACGGGGAGCCTGGGGCACGTATGATAGTAATATGAGCAACCTCGTACTCGGTGCAGCGCCTCCACCTGCGACGGCTCCCACCCGAGGGGGAGTGATCCTCGCAGGACAATATATATATATATATATATCACACAACAGCATATATATTACAACCAATAACTTTACTTGTGAGCATAGAACGAACTTGCATATAATAACAGGTGTCCCTCTCTAGAGGCGACACTACTACGGCGTCTCGCAGGACGCAACCTCCTCCCACCGGGTGATCAAACCCCGTGATATCCAGTGACCCCACACAATATGTCCCTTTAAATGATATGGATGTGTGTGACTGCGCAGCCACTAGTCCCGTGTGAGTACTCTGTTGGTGCACTTGTTGTTACTGGTTACCTGCCGAGCACTCCCGTGCTCGGGCCTGCAATGGCTTCACAAAGGATCAGACGAGCTCCCACACGACATCCAGGATCCACCCGCGTGGTGATCCGTCAGGGGCGATCCCACCCTGAAGATAGTCCAGCTCTCTTTAATGGCGGAGACTTGAGCCCAAGTCTCTCTGCAGGAAACGCAGCATCCGCTGTGTCCCTAACTAACAAACAGCTAATGGGGCAGGGTCCCTAACCTAGGGCCTGTCCGTATAGCACTCAGCTACTGGTGACTCAGGGCTATCTGGGGCCTGGGGGGATGCTGGCCTAGTGCAGGGAGTCACTGACTCCTGCACCCTACCTCCTTCCCTTAGCTGCTCCGGTCACCAACTGTCACCAACTGCCAGCCCGCGAAATGTATCAATCTCCCTGCAGGGAGATGCTGCCGCCCTATTGGCTCCCTTGGGTCATGTGACACTGTCCCTGTGCACCCTGGGGGCTGACTGTCCTGTGAGTACCCGAAGGGGCTCTGAGCCCTGACAGGGGACCTGGCTACACTTGCGATCGCGGGCCCCTGCCGGACCACCCTTGGGTTGGGTCGGGGGACGAGGAGGCAAACACCACGGGAGCAGAATAAAAGTGAGTGGCGAAAAAGGCAGTGACATTGCGGGACCACCGAGCTCCCAGTACCTCCTAACACACGCGGCCGATCCTACAAAATGGCCGCTGGGCACCAATAAAGAAGATAAGAGCTAGCGGCTATAGGCGGAGCGGAGCGGTCTACGGCTATCTGCGCCACCGGGGCTTTCAGACTTGCCTCCCATCTAAGGGCTGGGACTGTCGGCGGGATGTGCGGTGGTGGTGCGGGGCTCTGGTTCGGCTGTGTGGCATCTAAAATGGCCGATCATTGCCCTGTGACAGAGAGGGAGTT